>NC_141149.1:82493972-82794546 GCF_053477565.2 Lygodium microphyllum
GGTCCATGCCAAATTTAACTCCACATAAGTCGTCATTGATATGGCATAAATAATGACAAGATAAATGCTTAGTTGTCCCTTTGTGACAAGTTTGCCATCAAGAAATTAGAATGTACATTGCACAAATCTAGGTAGCTCGGTAGTCACATGGGGCTCTTGTTGCACCTATGGCAACAAAGTTGTTGCCTACACCATGATTCCAAATGGTAGCCCCTAAAAAATTCCTTAAATTTAAACCTCAAAATCCATATTCTATTATTAATGAGAGGTTATACCTGTGACAAGTGTGTCATCAAGAATTTAGAATGTATATTACACAATTTTAGGTAGCTTGGTAGTCACATGGGGCTCTTGTTGCACCTATGGCAACAAAGTTGTTGCCTACACCATAATTCCAAATGGTAGCCCCTAAAAAATTCCTAAAATTTAAATATTCGAAATGTATGTTATATTATCAATGAGAGGTCATGCGTCTTTACGCGTAAAGGTATTTCCTTAGGTGATGCCCTTTATGGAAGATATGCCCTTTATGGAAGATATCTTACATTCCTTAAAACATTCTCAAAAATCATGTATCAAAATAGCATTAGTAAACATCTCGAAAGCATGTGATATTTCATAACTTTTAGAGAGTTTTTGGCTTGCAACATTGTGTTGTCTTAATTGATTTAGAAATAAATGTCACAAAAAGAATGTGGTGTAAAATTTTAGATTTAGACAAAAACCCCCAAAATGACTTTTTAATCACCAAAATCTAAGCTTGCATGAGGGGGAGAGAACATTTTAGTAATTTTTTTTTGCCTAAAGCAAATTATGGTGCCATTTGTATAAGGTAGGCAAAAAAAGTGTAAGGAGTCTTCTCCATGGTGCCATACAAGGCAAATTATTGTCCTTGGTGATATTGGATGTACAAAGGCATGTTCAATTGATGACTTCTTTATGACGATCTTATTCATATTACTCGAAAGCAACATGAAGGAGCTTGTTGTGGATTAAAACTTATATTTGCCGCCTTGTCTTGCTAGTTCAAGAGGGGTTTTAGCTTTTGTGTTATTTATATACTTAGCACTTTCTCAGAACTACTACAATTGGTTTAAGCACATAGTATTCTTTTCATAGATACAAACATGTATGGTTTTAGATGCAAACTAATCCTATTGTGAATCCATTTTCTTGTTTAAAATATGGAGTTAACCTACTATTGTTGGTGAGTTTTTCAAGTGAGTATCAAATTGTCTTATATTTTGACAAGCTTCACTTGTGTTTTTGTTTGCTTTGAAAATCTTGCTTGAAGTTCCATCTTATTCCCCCAACAAAAAGCTAATCTAATGCCAACGTGACCCTAAAAATTTGACCCCCTAAATGGCTCCCTATTGCTATGATCTTGTTAAAAAACCTAGTCCCATCTATCTTGACACCCTTACCTAAATCCATGACCACATGAAACCACAAAGAGAGAGAGAGAGAGAGAGAGAGAGAGAGAGAGAGAGAGAGAGAGAGAGAGAGAGAGAGAGAGAGAGAGAGAGAGAGAGAGAGCACATCAAAGAAGATTTTATTCTCTTAAGTTGGCCCCTACTTTGAATAGAGTATGCTAATATAACAAAAACACAAGTTCAAAGATGCCAAGAAGGAAGTGGCTAAGATGGGAAGGTGATTTATTTGGTTGTAGTGCTTTAATGTGTGTATGGAGATCCTTTGAAGTCCATACCCCTTTGGATTTGGAACATCTCCATGCAAACTTCCCACTTAACTATGTCCACATTGAAGCTCTAGACCCCTCCAACTTCATGTTTGTACCACCTCCAACTATGTCCACATTGAAGCTCTAGACCCCTCCAACTTCATGTTTGTACCACCTCTTTATCAACTGCCCTCATCTTTGGAGCTTGTCATTCCATTATGTTGGAATCCTCTATCATATTTGCATATGATTCATCATCATTCTATTCTTCAAGTCAAGATCAAGGTTTTAATAGCCCCTTTTAAGGCTTGAAATTAGGGTCAAGGTTAGGGTTTCGACCACGGCTAGTAAATATTTCTTCCTACCATTCTCAAAAAAATTACATTTTTTTGTTAATTCACAAAGATAAGAGTCATTTGTTCATTCGTAACAACAAGGTCTTAGTAAATGAATATCGATGTAACATAATTTTAGCTAGTATCTTTTACAAAGTTCACAAGCCTTGTTTATTTTCTTTGCCAAAATTGTTGTATAACATGCCCTTTATGAAAGTTAATAACAATCATATAGAAGGAAGGAGTGCCAACAAATGTGTATTGCATGCCCTCTATGAAAGGTTAATAACGAGTATACAAAAGGAAGGAGTGAAAACCTTGCAAGAAGTATGTAGAAGGAAAAAGAATCACTAGCATAGAAAACAAATTTTTAGGTTAGAATGATTGGTAGCATGTTGTAAACTAGACACATAGTATCACTTGCCAATTGTATTAAGAATGTATAAAGTATAATTGCCCTGGTCAAAATGTAAATGGTGTTATTTAGTTTTTGAAACAATTGTCTCAATATTCCTACAACACTTAATCAACTACTTATAAAGGACACACATGTATGCAACTCTAGAAACTCTCAATTATATTGAGCATTCAAAACATACAAGTCTTTCCAATAACAATGGGTTTACATTGAGTAGAGATAGGGGTGAGACTCTTGAGAGCTTTAGAGGAGTTAAAACCAAGCAATGAAGCTTGAACAAGGTAATAACTAACACTTAATTTATTGGCATTGACTTCTCGAAAATTGGCATGAGGCCAGACCACACATAATGAGAGAGGCCACAACAACATAGTGACTAGTGAATTTGGGTCAATCAATGGCTAGAGTTACTCTTGTAATGACTACTTGATTATTGATGATGCTGATCCTCCTTAGACCTTGGGGATGCTCTTGGCCTTGCCTCCAAACTTGGGTATGTTCTTGACCTTGCCTCCAACCTTGGGTATGCTCTTGCCCTTGACCTTACCTTCGACCCTGGGTATGTTGTTATCCTTGAAGTCCTTGTTTAGGCTTCCCTTCCCCCATTAGAGTAGCCTAGCATTCTCTCCCCCTCACGATGGCCCTCTTGGTGTGCTTTCTCTCCACAGCCCAGGTGCATCTTAAATGCCCGCATTTTGCAAGTGAGATTCCTGTCAACCAATTCCTAATGCCAATTTTAATGATGCTTTTAATGGTGAAAGACCTAAACTCATTAATGTTCATTAGTGCATAATCCAATGAAATGTATCTTTATTGAAACAAATGTAAGTGTCAAATACCACATTGATACCTTAATGTTGCAATAAATATACACAAAAACATCACTAAATTGAGTGAATTCTAAATATTAGCTTCAAAAAAAGACCTGCATTTAGACATGCCCTCTAGCTACATGAATTATCATTGGGCTACTTTGGAACCTTGACTTATTGAAATCTCAGAATTTAGGTAGTATGCTGCTTTTGAATGAGATGCTTTGTTGTGTGGACAAACTTGTTCCCCATATAACAAAATAAGTAAGACCAATGATATGTTTATCATGTTTAAATAATGCTTGGAGAGAAGAAGAGAGTTTGCAATAGAGCTTACTCTTTAAAAGTTCTATATGAGTCCCAGTCATGGAACTTTCCGAATATAAGATATTATCATGGAAATCATACAATAGGAGGGTTGATTGTACTTTGAGGATAGAAAGACTCCCTTATCCATATTCTGGCATGCTTTTTTGTGGACCTTGGACTATATATATTACTATATATTGTGTAATGAATAATCTTGCAATGAAAATGTGGTTACAGGCTTTGAAGCACTCTCATTTTCTTTAATTTTTCAATGTATTGTTACAAATTTTTGCCATTCATTTGATGGGTAATATGTGGGAAATAG
This sequence comes from Lygodium microphyllum, assembly GCF_053477565.2. Taxonomy (NCBI): domain Eukaryota; kingdom Viridiplantae; phylum Streptophyta; class Polypodiopsida; order Schizaeales; family Lygodiaceae; genus Lygodium; species Lygodium microphyllum. The sequence goes on from NC_141149.1 coordinate 82,497,853, forward strand.
TCGTTTCTTGGAAAGTTGTACTATTTGAAAGTATGAAATGTTATGATGCATTCTCATTTTTGTTTTGATAATGTGCTTTGGTCAATGAGTTCTTGTTTCTTGTTGCCATCTAGCATTAGATTGATCACAAATGTGCAACATTTCACCTTCTCTATGAGACATGCAAAAATGTGGCTACATGTAAGAATTGGTAAAGAAAGTAAGAACATGCTAATAATTTGCAATAGTGATAATATTTAAGACATTGATTTCTTTGTGCATCATTTGTTGTGCATGACATCTATCTTGAGTATCATGATATTGTCATGAAGGCTAGGCAATGTTTGGTTGTGCTTGTTTTTTGGTCCCTTTGACCACATCCATATCTGGCTATGTAGTAGTTTGTACTCCCTATTGGGTCTTAATCTTGTTATTGTCTACTTTTACTCGATCATTCTTTTGAATTGTTACTACTACAAGTGGCTTTAGTTTGGTGATGTTTTGGTGCAAGACTCACATATGATTTCCTTTTCAAATTGTAAACCTAATCATATTGAGCTTAAGTATAATACTTATGACAACAAATTTTTGGTTATAGTTCATGCATTATGCACATATAAACATTATTTAATGGGATTTGAGTTCATGTAAGCTATGCATATCGGTTTGCCTTTCTGTGCATGGCATTCTCCTTCCTTGTGACAAAGAACTAGTATATTCTTGGTCGCAAAATAGCATAGCTTGGTTGTTGCATTGTGACCAGTGAATAAATATCACATGTAGGGCTCAAAAGACCATTGAATACAACCCCCATACATGCATCCCCAACTACAATTTGAAAAGCTAGAGCAACAACAAATATTAGATACAATCTTGACAAAATAGAAGCAGTACTTGCATAAAGTGCATTCTCAATTTGGCAAATTGCTACTCATAAACCTTGAGTGACTTAGATTCTCAACAATCACACTAAATTTTAAATGTTACCAATGGTATGTATCCTAGTGTGAGTGAATCTAATCTTTTATGTCGTGCATAAACAAAATATAGTTTACAACACACATATAATAACTAAGTTTTCACAAATCACAAAAAAGAAAGGACACGAGGAGAAAAAAACTATCTAAGCTCAATTGATATTTACATTATGTTGTCCTATAGATTAATAAAGGGGAGAGACAAGAGACCTTAGGACCCCTGGGAAATTAAGGGGAAATAACATCATTTTTGATGGGTCTATGTGTTTGGCCTCTCAGTGAGATTGTATTGAATTCGGGACTAGGATGGAGATGTCATAGTAGATGCAATTATAAGCCATGGGTCTCATTTAACATTCTATGCTTCCAAGTGTAGCTATATCCTTATAACTTACCCACATCACCTCTTACCATTTGATCAAGTAGAATTTCTTACTCTTTAGCTCTTGTTGTATTCTAATCACTTTTTTAATTCCTTTCATTATGATGACTTCCCCATGGAAGAAACAAAACTTAGGGCTTACCACTTTTGTGTTTTTTTTAGGATGTGTGTGTGTGTACAGGGAAGAGCTTCATGCTCCCACCAAGGTGGGATATCTCCACAAGACATGTCTCGATTAGTGAGCCAATACGTTCAAACATTTCTAATATGTGTAACAACATGCTTCAAGGAGGGAATTTTGGAAGAACAAGATCATATTCAATGTAAAAACATATGAACCAATTCGACACCCTTATAATTGTAGTATTACACACATGTATAAGAGTAATATTATAACATCATAGAAGAAACCCAAATGAATAAAATCAGATTTTCTTAGTATTTTCAATTTTTGCTTCCTTGATGAACATCAAGATTGCATGGTAGATGGTGATGGTCATAGATAACCATGAGAAACATCAAATTTTCTTCACCAATGATGGTGAGAGCCACCTTGGATTGATGGTGTTTCTCATATGGCCGAAGGAGTAAATATTTAGAGTGATCCAACAATTGGAATATGCAAAACTTTTCAATCTCTTGCCATCCTTGTTTCATTCATTGATGTGAATTAGACCAACATATCACTACCCTCAATTAGAGAAGTGAATACAACAATTGTATTAAATCTTTCAATTCCTACTTGGCCTAGACAATGTGCCTAGGAAAAGTAACAATTGAAACCCTACAAGGATTCATTATAATGACTATCCTCTTAAACCCATTTGTATTACATCTTCTACAAGACCTCACTAATGTCAAGCATTACCTTTACATCTCTGCACAACTACCCCTTTGCTAATTAAGACAAAATCCTTTTCTTAGAGGTTTAAGATCCCATACTTTGTATAACAAAAAAACCTTCCATGCTATCCTCACTTGCCTTTGACCACCCACTCACATGACCCACATCTCCAAGGACTTCATGGAGGAGGTCATAGCTAATTAGTGATAGACTAAACTTGCAATGACTATTGGATCATGACATTCAATGAAGTAGTGGCCAAATTTCAAAGAAAAGACAAAGACTTCATCATTGACAACAAAGCTACACTCACTCTTGTTATTGATTGCCACAAGGCAAGGGTGCACAAATCACCTACCTACAAGAAAAGAGTTAAGAGTTTCCTATTAGAAGTATAGCATGGGAACCATGTGTAAGCAAGGGTGCATGAGGCAAGGTGAGGTGCGAATGGACTACATGATAGGGAAAACCCAAACCTAGCATCCAATGGCTATACAAACAGCCCAAAGGTCACTCTCAATGTAGTTGAGAGAGTGTACTCTAGTTGTACTTGAGCAACTTACTAAGCAAGATTTTTTTCTCTTGTACTTGAGCTCTGTTCTCCCTCTTGTGCACACATTTCCATGTTGCCACTTTGATATTTCAACATGGTATTAGAGCCACCTTTGATCCACTAAGCTTCCCACAATCATATCTCAACCTACATGCACAAATGACCTTCACTCTTCATCTTAACCTCTCAACCTCCATAGCCAAAACTAGACCAACAACCAAGTGGAGGATCTAGTGAGGGCAAAGGAGGCCATTTCAACTCATGGTCTCTTCTAGAGACCTCTTCCCCAGCTCAAGGCGCGTAGCATCCTAGCATGACAAACTTCCACATTGCATATTCTCAAGCCTAGCATTGTTCAATTCCTAGAAAAATTACAGTTTGAATAACATGATGCTTAGCAAGGTGCCACATGCTACAGGAGGTGCAATGCTAGTGCCTTTCATGGGGATTTTGTAGCCCCTTAAGTGGGCCTCCTAACCCTAAAAGGGTTTGGCATAATTCTCCCCTTGTTGCTCACATAGATCAAAACCTTGACTGTGGGTCCTACCACCCATGAAAACTTCATAGCAAGCTTTAGGGTTTTCTTAAACCCAATCATCATTTCAACTCTATTAGTGATTCTAATCATTGTCAAAAAATCTTATGTTCCCATTGCAAGTTTGAAGACTCATCCTTGAAGGTCCTTCTTAAGCAACGGGGAGTACATATGATTTTACTTAAGCTTCAATCACCAAGTATCTCATAAGCTTGGTTGAGTAGTGCTTCTAAGCATCAAGAGTTTGTTTACACATTGAGCCACTATTGGTTGCTATAAATCAATGCTTTTGAGCACTTGGAAGAAGTTCTTAAAGTAGTACATTTCCAAGATTGCCCCAATGCCAACATACAACTTAGAGAAACAAGCAAGAGAAGAAATAAAAAAAGAGATGATCCAACATTTTAACTCGAGATGGATTTTATTGGCATGGTAATGTTAACCCCAGCACAAGAAAAGCAAAAATGAAAAGAAGGAAGCAAAAGAAAATTTTAAAATATAGGGCAAAGCGGAAAAAGATAGCTTGACAACATAAATAAGAGGGAAAAGGGCCAAAAGCGTAAAGACACATTAAAAACCCAAGGTGAGTGCAAAAATGGAAGAGGCGCATATTAATATGCAAAGGTGCCCCTAAATCTTTGTAAAAGAGCGCCAAGCTCCCTCCTGTGCAATTTGTAAAGAGTAGATGGGCGTGGGTGAAGCCACAATGTAAATAGAAGGGAATAGGAAAAGAGGACCTAGGCTAAAATGATCGGTCATGTAAAAAAGGGGTGGGTGCCCAAAAGGGATTAGGGCATGAATAAAAGCCAAAAAGTGAAGAGAGAAGCTCATTCTTGGTGTGTGGCAAAAGTGGCTCTCCTCTTCTCATCTTCTTCTTGCTTACTTGTGCTCGTGCTTGAGAGAGGGAGTGTGAGAGTGTGATTGTGTGAGGGTGTGGGACTGTGATGGAGAAGATCTCCATTCTCCTCTCTTCTTCTCTTCTCTTTTCTTCTGTGTGTAGCTATGGAGCATGGAGCTTGAAGGTTGAGGATTGAGGTTGCTTGAGCTCGCATCTCGGATCATGGAGCTACCGGCGTGCTTAAGAGAGAAGGATACTCTATCGGGCATTGAGGTAAGCTCACTACACTTGTAGGCTGAGAGTGCGTACGGATATGTGAGAGAGGTAGTCATTGGCATTTGTCTTGAAATGCTTGAGCAATAAGCGGTCCGTGGGTCTTGGCGGTCGAGCAAAAGCTCCCATAAGTAATATCTCTCAAAGGTGCTTTGCTAGGGTGAAATAAGATTTAAGGGATTCCTTATAGCTTTCTAAGAAGGAGAGAGAAGAATTTAAGAGTGCGCATGAGCACATCATGCAATGGGAGATCACAAATAGGCTAGAATCCTTATATCCATTTGAGATCCTTGAAGAGATTATCAATGAAATAAGGGGTCAACACAAAGCCAACAAGATGAATAGATCACCAAGTGTTTCATGACATCATTTAAGGGAAAAGCCATCATAAAATATGTTATCCATTGGTCGATCTAGAAAATAATGGCCGAGTAAAACACTCTTGATCAATAGTCTCTTAGGCACTCAAAGAGTACATATTGGCATTGAAGTCACTTCAATTCCTCAAACACTAAAGAGGTGCATTCTAGAAGCCATTCCTTCTCCACCCCCTTCATTTGCTAAAATAGCATGCATCTAGTAGGTCATGTAGGAATTAAATGACCATTTGGAAGGAGCCCTTGATGTAAATAATTTCATTAGATCTCAAGTCATGGAACTCAAAGTCTACTTCAAGTGAAAAAGGACCAAAGAAAAATTAGGAAGTTTAAATGGTGAATAAAGAGTTGCAAAAACTCAAACGCTAAGTGATTATGCATAAATAATAATGCTTTAAGCCTCTCTTAGGGATGACTAAGAATGGTTTCAAATTGTCCAAGCACAAGCCACTATATGATGAGAGAAAAGGAAGGCCCAAATTTGACTTGCTTTCAAACACCTGAAAACCACCATAACTGAGTGAGGCATTGCAACATTTCAAATACAAAGTAACATGCAAAAGTTGGAATTGAAGCACAAGGTCATAGTCACTCATGATCACAACTTACTCAAGAAAAAAGTTGTGTTCATCAATTATCTAATGGGCATGCAATACAAAAGTTTCTCTCACATAATAACATGCTGACCATGTAACACCAAACCTGTTAACCCTTTCTACAAAGGCATAACCAAGGAGCATGTAGAAGAAAGCAAAAGAAGAATTTACAAGAGTGCAAGAAAAGCAGAAATAGAGCAACAACGTAGCGCATGCAATTTTTGAAACTAGAAAATCACTTGGGATTATTTGTGTAAAAGAGCTCTAGGATTGCTCACATGCAAACTGTGACAATTGATCTTGGTCAAAGCTAGTCAAAAAACAATGGAAGAATGTAAATGGTGTGTGCAAGTGAGAGAAGGGCAATTTAGGCAAATGCAAAAGGAGGGTGCACAAAAATTGAGGCCATGTATAAAAACTGGAAAGTGAATGCATAAGCTCATTCTCGTGTTGCGCAATCTTGAGAGCTCTCTTTTTTATTCCTGCTTGCATTAAGCTTGTATGTGAGACATGAAGAGATTAAGAGAGAGGGAAAGTGTGAGGTAGAGTGAGGGACTGTTAGAAAAGCTATTGCTTCCTCTTCTTTGCCATCTTTTTCTTCTCCTTCTTCTTCATGGAGCTTGCACGGTGATTGAACTAAAGGAGGTGGAGCTCCCTTGAGGTGTGTAACAAGGATCGTGGAGCCATCGACAAACCTTTCATAGATAGACTACAACAAGAAGGTAAATAATTGAGTTTCCTACATTCATTTAGAGAGCTTTTATTGGCTATGTGAGAGGTAGCCATAGCCATGTTGCTTGAAACAATTGAAACAATAAGTGGTATGTAAGCTCAGTGGTCTAGTTCGCGAGAGTGATGACATTTTGGTTTCATTGTTGGGACCAACATATTCGAGCAACTAGTCGTGTGTGCTCTAGATCGAGAGATGGAATAGGGGCTTGTACTCTAAAATGTTGTGCAAATTAGTGTAGAGCGATGAGTCGAGTGGCTATCGATTCACATTTTTGTATTGGATTTATGATCATTGTTACATGATTGATTTGTTATGGATTGTAGGTAGATTTAAATTTGTGTGTGAAGGTAGAAGTGTTAAAAACTAAGGTTTGAAAAATAGTATAAAAAATAAAATGTAAAATATAGAACTCTTAGTTATGTATGTTTCATTCTATTCTCGTTTGTACTCGATCTTGCCTTCCTAATGGCTTGGACGAGAGGAGAGGCATGCCCCATAATCCATAGGTAGGACTAATCGGACGGCCATAAGCCTTAGGCCATTAAGTAGCCCATTAGCCTAATAAGCCTTGGTACATTTGATTGTTTTTTACATCAAACGGCTTCATGCGAATTTTTTTTAAAATGATATTAATGAGCCCTGTGGGTACAGCTAATCAAATGTCACAGGAGGTCTGACTTCTCTACCCCCTTTGTGGCTATACCCCTCCTCTTAGGGGACAAATGGAGATCCTCTTGCCCAATGGCCAGAGTCAGTACCTTGGAAAAAAAGAATCAAGTAGGTGTGGAGAGCTACTCCTGTTTACAAGCTAAACTTCTTTAGATGGAGGATTGTTACTAAAAAGCTCCCCTTAAGAGCTCGGTTGGCCAAGAAGATAGAGGTTTCCCCAATGTGTCCCCCTTGTAAGCAGGTGGAAGAAGATGAAAATCATGCATTCTGGGACTGCAGGTGCATTACCCTAGTTTGGACTAGGTTCAGAAGTGGCTACGGGAGGTGAACCTTAGAGCAAACTTTACATTCACCATAGCTTTCTTTGCAAATCAAAGCCTCTTGGATGAAGCTTCTTGGAAACTCTTAATCTTATTGACAGTGGTCACCCTGAAGTTTAATTGGGATAGAAGAAACTTTGTTGCTTTCAAGAGCAAGCAGTCCTTTGTTCCTATGGATATGCTATTCGAACGCTGAAGGAAGAAATGCTTACTGTTTTAAACCCTCTTGGGAGGTCTCATTGGATATTTAGAGATTTTGCTAGGAAGCTAAGAAGCATGGCCCTATAACTTTTGTAAACAATTGCTCTTTTTGGTCCTGAGACCAGTTACACTTTTCAGTGTTGTATCTACTTTACATTAATATCGGCTTCATGTGAAGTTACGAGAGACATGTGAGAAGAGTGGTATTGTTGATGAACTGACAAGTGGTCCTGCATTTGGACAAGTTTTTGTCGTTGACAAATTGATGGAAGCCAGGCCAAATTGGACAACCACAAATCAATCATATGAGGTGGTAATAAATCATAGGTAGCCCATAATGGCATAGGATGCCGCTTATGAGGCCTTTCTAGCAAAGTGGATGGAGGCTTTTTGATGGAGCCACTTTAGCATTAGACGAGGGGGAATTCGGGCCAAATAAGCCAAATGAAGTGATCCAATGAGGGAGAATTTGGAGGCGTGCATGCCTAAAAGCAAATCACTTATTGTAATTTATTTACTTAAGGAAAAGAAAAAGTAGCTGCCCATCGCCACATTACGGCCTAGGCCCCTTGGCCTTATCTAAGGCTCTTAGGCCTTAGCCTTTCTCAAAGGGTTTTGTATAAAACTCTTAGGCCTTAGCCTTGCCAAATGGTTGTTCTTGGGCTTAATTTTCCCGTCCAACTACATATAGGCCATAGTTCTATTCGACCAATGGGCCATCTTGACCTTGACTTTGGGCATGCAGCCTTGTCCCAATAGGTCGATTTGTGCCTTTGACCTTCTATTTGGCTTAAAGGTTTCCTTGGCCTTTGTGACTTGACTCCATGGTCGATAGGCTAGCCATTCATGACACCCAATGTAGTGACAAAAGGCATAAATAGCTCTCATTAGTTGCTTTCTTTCCTTGAAAAAATATGGCTTTTGGCCATTAGACTTGCATTGGCCAAGAGACACTAAGTGCTTTGAGCAATCTCATGGGCCACTAACTCCTTGAGTACCATGATGTCTCATAAGGAAGGCCCAAAATGACTTTTGCACCACAAGCAAGTATCCTTGAAATTCCCAATGTTAGGAATCTAGCCTCACCCTTAAGCTATAAAGTCACAACTTGCATTTTCAAGGAGTTCAAACACTCTCATTTGATTGCTCGGGGTGATTTCTATGTGAATACCTCAAGGGCCTTGTGATGTATGCTCTTGAACCATGGAAATCAACCTAACACCCACATGCAAACTCATTAGAGCCTTAAAACCTTAGCACACAACCTTTAGCGCTAGCACACATAGGTAATACGAGTATAGGAGTAAATCGCCTAACACTATGGGTTTTGATCAAGTTCATACCAAGAGCCCACCATTGGTGGGGAGTGGAGTTTTTGTGACATCTCGTTGTAATCATCATATACTTCTTGAATAATAGAAGGTGCCACAAACTCAAATCCCTTGAGGGTGTCATATCATGGCTCTCTCCCCAGAGTTAGTGTCCCTTCTTTCGATCACTCGATTGGCAACTTAGACATGCATATTAGATTCATCTAGATGTGCATGTATCCACTCACTACCTCGCCCACTTTACAAGTGTGTCTTGCACATGCATTTGATATTCAGGAAATCGAAAGTGGAATAGAGACACTAGTTCCTTGAGCCATAGATTGAAAGTGATCCTAGGATGGATTACATTGAATGTTGGATTTGACAAGCCTTATTGATTGGAAGAAAATGTACACAAAAACCAACCTTGGGACCTTGTACTAAGAATACTAGATCCACCAACCCTGAGGGTTTTCACCAAATGAACTTGCATTGCATGAGCCAACCCATGTCTAAGGATTCTTGAATTGAGGGCATTGGAGAGAGAGTTATCTCAGTGCACAACATGTTGCTAAGTCCTTCCTTCGAAGCATGCTATCGACAAGGGACAATTAACCATTTTTGCAAGTGCATTGGCCTCAGAGACTCACACAAGCATCGTTCCTACATTACTTGGTCACCAAGCACTTATGCCTCAAATTTCCTAAACACACATCAAGGCACACACTCTGTCACATGCACTTAACCACTTAGTCCACAAGTAGGATATATCACTCAATTATGTAGGTAGCTCTTAACCACCTAGAACACTTTGGTTGTTCAATCTCAATAGCCACATTAGACCACTTTATCACTTAGGAACTAAACGTTTGATCACTTGCACTAAAATCATTTAAGAGCTTAGGCATATTAGATTTAATCGATTTTGCAATTGACTAATCTAAAATTTAGTATTTAATTAGTTAATACTCACATTACTCTAGACACTCTAGGATCCTCTACCACTTAGATACTTGAGGCTCCATGATTACTGTTAGAGAACATAACGACAATGCATAAAGAACCCAAGCACCTTGCATTATCACATTAGGATTAGGGCACCTCATCACACTCCAATGTAGGACTTGATGAGGATAACACCTTGACGAGCGACTTGAATGCACATAGACCACTAAATCATAACGTTTAAAACTCTGGTATCTTATTTAAGCTAACCATTGAACACCTAAGACTCGGGTTTGTCAATCTATTGTTTTAACGATCACAAGGTTCCAAAATACCACATCCATATCTTAGCTAGCGTGTGATGAAATGCACCCTTGAATACATAAAAATCTCAACCCCATTAAGGTTTGTGGATGAGTTATGGTGGCACCTACAACTTTAGAGGACTACAAGCAAGGTAGGTTCAAACATAACCTCATTAAGGTTGAGAGTAACACCTTGGGGAAACGCACATGCAACAGCCTTCCAATCTAATGACATAGGTGACTAAATTGGCAAAGACATCATGTACATGATTTGAGAGAACCCTAGAGTTCTAGTTAGAATTACCGGATGTATAATGAAAAGGACAACCAATTTTGCTTGGAAAACCCTTGAGAATACTACACTTTATTAGACTTAAAAGTTGTGATCACCATTAAAGCACTTGTGAAGACCTTAAATGGGGACTAAGGGCAAATGAACCACAAAACCACTCCCTAATGTGTAAATCTGACATCATAAGTGAGGAAGGATAACATTTTTAAATCGAGCATGTTGACGTGAAGTTCTTGGGTGTTGAGTTCCATATTTTTGAGCTTTGATGATTCTTGACAAGCTTTAACATTACATGTGATTTGTATAGAAACTAATCAAAAAGTTTTTGCTGCACTCGTGTCCCAAAAAGCTACATCCCATTTGTTCACATTGCTTGGAAAAGGATTGAAAGCTTGTATGTGCACCATTTGATGTTAATTGGATTTTGTAAGAAAGGGATTGTTTGCTGTTCAAAGAAGTATGTGTACTTGCTAAATTGCTCAAAAATGGAGAGAGGAATCAACCAATCATAAAGGACCAAACGAGGAAGCAAAACTCAGAAACCAGATAAAATTGAATCACAACAATACTGACACAAAGGAGGGAAAAGACTACACAACAAAAATATTGAATACATTGGTCATGAAAGATAAATCCTAGTGTGACAAGCATTTAGACAAAGTGTCTTTGACAAGGGAGCCCGCCAAGAACAAAAAGTGATCGTGTCAGTATCAGGATCAATCATTGATGACATAGGAATTGACCCTCAAGAGTTTTTAGCTGATATCCAATAACTTCTAGTAAAATACAAGCAAAAAGTAGTTAGAGGGTGTCTTGGCAGGCATAAACATGTCTTGAAGAAATTGGCATAGCTGCTTCCACATAGGATTAAAGATCATGGAGACACTGATGCCTGAGGTAGAAATAACCTTGTTAGGGTCCAACACATCCTGTGTTTGCTTCTGCAACAACTTAAGGATATCCTCGTTCAAGGCCTGTAGGAGGTTGGGGTTTGGCTAGAGTGGATAGCTTTGGAATTGATGCCTGTGCCATAAATTGGTCAATAGGGTATTTAGTAGCTACTTCTATGATGGATTGGTGTTGCGGCTCAGTTGATGTACTACTCGTCACTTGTGGAGCAATGAGAACACTAGAAGTTTTAGGTTGAGTTGGTCTAGGGGCACCTCATTGTGGTTTTGGATGATAGACTTGTTGTGGCTTGATGGGTTTGGTTCCTTTTGGATCAATTGGTTTCTTAGTCCTCCTCGCTGGCTTACCGTTTGGTGGAGATGGGCTAGAGGGCCTAGGTGGAGGGACATGCATGCCGCTCATAGTCTTGGGCAACCAAATCCAGTTATTGCTGCCTTCATAGTAGCCTTGGACACACAACAGGTCTTTGGGCAACCAAATCCAGTTATTGCTGCCTTCATAGTAGCCTTGGGCACACAACAAGTCTTTGGGCACCCATCATGGCTTGACCGTTCATTTGCTTTTGTAGCAGCAACTTTGTCTCCTAGTCCTAAAAGGCATGATGTTCTATGGTTATGAGTTTGTGCGATGTCTTCTAAGCGGCTGCAGTTGGGGTTTGGGCACCCATTTGAGATGTTGCTCAATGGTCTTGGGTGTGGCTCCCTTGGGTTGCAGGCAGTTCATTTTGGTAGGGTGGAACAAGCCACAATCCCTCTCCTTAGACCTTGTACTTGGTTCCTCTATCCGTGGCATTGCAAGCTGCGATGGAGCCATGCTGCCCTTGTTACAAGCCGTCAATATCCAAACGTTTTCAATGGCAAGATGAATGTGCTACAAGTCATAGTCGACATTGCAGTGTGAAAACTTCTATAGGCGACTGCCATTGAAGAAGCCTACATCCTCTCCTTCTAGGGTCTCGAGATCTATGTTGCTAGTTCGACCAATGTTACAAACTCGAAAAGTACCCAATCCTCTAAAATTCATCTTCTGCCTATGGCTCCTTACAGAGTATAGTAGCACTAGGTTGTCGTGCTCAAAATCACATTGTTTAACATGTTTGTCAAACTAGCTCATGTCTTGCCTTTTCGCATATTAGCACATGGGCAGCTAGGAGTCGAGTCTCAGAAAGGCATTCTAGCTCTACCAAGTGTTACGTACATGCCTTCTTTCCATCCCATCTCTCTTCTACTACCACTCTCATACTTGGAACAAAAAACTCCACTAGTAGGATTGCTTCGGTCTCGTAGGTAAGCTTGAATGATATTTTCCATACGACTATCTTACAAACCATTCTTTGTAGGCCCATAGTGCTGCCATGAGTTTATTGTCTGAGTCGCTGGGTGAGGCAAATACTACTTTAGCCAGTACGTTCACTAAGATTTTGTTCATGGATTCCACTTGACCGTTAGCTTGAGGATAGTATGGTGATGATTTTCTATGAATGATCAAGAATGTAGATAGTAAATGGGCAATCACTTCATTAATGAAGTGCATGCCTTGATCACTAGCTAGCTCAATTGGACAACTAAGTCGCAAGATCACCTGCTTAGTTGTGGTCCTAGTGTCATTCTTCCTCGTGGCCCAAGATTTGGCCCATTTCGTGAGATAATCTGTCGCTACAATGATATACTTTGCTTAAGAGTATTGTATTGTAGGGTCGATTAGCCCAATAAAGTCGATCCCCCACTTTTTAAAGGGTTTTCGCACTATTATTGGGGTCAACTCCATCTTGTCCTTATGAATGGGTACTTTGGTACTTTAACATTTATCACAGTACTTCACGAACTTAACAACATCATGGAATAGGATGGGCCACCACAAAAATGAGATTGCAACACCATGCATGCTATAGTGTCTCCACCGAAGTGCCCTCCAACAATTCCACCATGTGCTTCACCAACAAGTACCTCATACATTTTGTGCTCACACATGCATATTCGCAACAATCCCTCATGTCCTAATCTATAGAGCTAGTCGGCAATTAACTGATAGGGCTAAATCCTAAGGATAAGGTACTTTAGCCTAGCCTTCTCTATAGGTGTCTTAGGCAATCCATGCTCTAGGACTTGGACTATGTTATTTTCCCAATACAATGTTAGATCAGCCCTAAAAAGGTCTCTCTCACTAGACATGCTAAATAGGAGTGCATCGGGCAAGTCGTCTACAATGCCTCGTCCAACGGCCTCTCTTGTGGGTATGCGGGATATATAATTTGCAATGCTGCTTACCCTTGCCTACAACCATAGAGAAATCAAATTCTAGAAGCAAAAGCAACCACTTAGCTATGCATCCTATAGCACAAGGTTTGTTCACTAGATAAAGAAAGGTTTGATGGTCAACGAAAAAGACAAAGGACACAGCCAAAAGATAATGAGGAAACTTCTTTACAATAGTGAATACCATGGCTAGGCCCCTTTCCATTGTAGAGTAATTCATCTCCATATCTGTGAGTTGTCTGCTAGCAAAGCTCATAGGATAATCGAGATTATGTTTACTAGGTTGACACAAAACAACTCCCATGGCAAACTTCGAGGCATCAATGTGGACGTGGAATGTTATGTTCTAATCTAGAGCCTTTTTTAGTTCCTTGTAGCGTGTTGTCATTCCTGGATCCACTCATATACAATCAACAATTCATAAAGGAGCCTAGTGATCAATGCATAGCTCAAAACGAATCACGAAGATAGTACCTTATGTGTCCTAGGAAGCATTGAACTCCCTTAGAGTTTGTGTGTGGTGGTAGATTAATAATCACTATGACTTTGGCGATGCCATTCTTAGACACCATGTGCCCTAGGATACATCCATGCTTCACCCAGAACTAGCACTTCAAGGGGTTCAAGGAGAGGCTATATAGCCTACACTACTCAAGAACTACATGAAGTTTATCTAGATGTTCTGTCTCCAATTGGAGTGAATGCATAGATCATCAACAAACACCTCTAATTCTTGCCAAAGCATGTCTCTGAAGATGGTACACATGAGACACTAAAATGTAGTTGGTGCATTCATTAGCCCAAATGGCATGACTATGTAGGCAAAACATGACCCATTCCATCGCAAACGTTGTCTTATGCCTATCACTAGTATGTACCTACACTTGGATATAACCTAAGAAGCCATCTAGGAAACTATAGGCCTCTTTCTCACTACTCTTTTGAGCATGTGCTCCATGTAGGGCAGTGGATAGTTATCTCTCTTTGTTGCAGCATTGACCTTTTTATAATTCACACACACTCGAATCTTTTCGTTCTTCTTCAGGACAATCACTATGGACAATATCTAGTCCGTGTGCTCGATTTCGTAGATGAATCCTACCTTCAACAACTTATCTATCTCCTCCTTGATGGCATGTGCATGCTTTGGATTCATTGGGTATGGCCACTATTTAATTGCTGCTGCATCTGGAGTCATCAGGATGTTATGGGTCACGACCCTCAAATCGACTCATTTGAGTTCATCTAAGGACCAAGCAAATACATCTATGAACTCTCATAGGAGAATGATGAGATCAGCCTCCTCTTGCTCAGTTATGTCATTAGCTATGAATATGGGTCAAGGCTTTTCCCTTTCCCCTGCCAAGTTGTCTTCCTTGACCTTAGCAAGACCTTCTATTGGTTCATTTGCTTATCCTTGCCTCTTAGCTCCTAACAAGATCTACCCTATCACCCTTTTTGAACTTCGTGAAACACTTAGGTAGATCCTAGGGCTTTGGTTGCTCTTCGGCTTCTAATCCCCTTGGTTGATTCCTCTTGTCCTCCTTCAACCGCCTGCGCCTTAGATGGACTGGGAAGTCCCCTTGGTGCATTTGGCCTTAGGTGGCCGGTTTCTGGGTTGCTTTTAGAGCTCACTTTTGACTCAGAGTCAAACTCACAACCTTCACTAGAAGAAGGAGTTTCCCCTGGTGGTTGCAGCTCTAAGGTGGATTCTATTCTAAGGAGTGGTGTGGTACTTGGTTGAACTAATTTGTCTTGCTCATGGTTTATCACCCCTAGGTGGTCCAACCAAGTATGATTGCATTCTGTTTTGAAGACTCCTCTTTTGATCCCAAGGACATTGGCTTTTCGTAGCTTGGATTCTACTTGTATGTGTTCAATCACTTGGCCATTTGTGTCATGCTCTATTGTCTTGGCCTCTTTCTCACTTTCCTCATTTGTAGAGTAGCAGTTTTCATACTCATCATTCGAATCATTATCTTTTAATTACTCATCATCTCCTAGGCTTCTAGCCTCAACCCTCTTCTCATTTGTGATGATTAGTGCATCATGTTCAGGTTGTGCACTTGGGTCCACTGCCACTTCAGCTACTCCATGAGATCCTTGAGGGATTTGAGATTGGCAACTGGGTTACCTGCTGGCCCTTTTGTCAAGTATTCAAGGGTACCCTGGAGTTTGAGTTTGTTAGAAGAAATGTGGAAAGGGACAGGTGTTGGTTGTCTGCTAGGGCTCCTAGCCATCATGCAAAGTGGTACTAATAGCGAGGTCTTACCCTTCAGCTTCAACTGAGATGTTGTGGCTTTATGGGACTCACTGGTTGTCCTTGCAACTTGCTTATAATTCTCTTTGTCATCTGAGAACGGTAGGTTGATGGTGGCTAGCATATGTATCCAATCCTGCTCTCGTCCTCGGGGCAAGGGATATACTTCATTAGTGGCTTATAAGAATTCCTAACTTGTGAGTCTCCTTTCAAGATCATGGAGATGGCACCTAGGTTGACCAGCATGGTCTTCTAGGTATCCATCTCGACTCTTACAACCTCCAATATGTTGCCTAAGGATATAAGACCATTGCCCCAAACTTCTATCACTCGTGTGTTTCACATTCGTAGTAGTCCACTTCCTTATGACTATGAAGCTAACTGAGAATTGAACTCCCACTATCTTCAAGGGCCAACCTTTTAGCACTCCAAATGGTCTAACCTTCATTTTGTTAGCCACTGTGACATGAAACCTTGAGGTCTCCACATGTGGGTTATCCCAAGCTTGCAGGATTGCATGGTTGAGCACATTGACTCCAACTCCCGTATCAACAATTGAAAGGTGAGAAGGATTGAAGCTTGCACAGGAGAGGTATCGGGGGAGAGCTAGAGTAAGACAGAGAGAGAGACTCACAATGTGGGAACTCCAACAGTGAGACAATGTGTGACCAGCCTTCCTTTTATTCATCTCTCACTAAAAGAATAAAGAACAAAGTGACCGTGATAGGCGCCTATTGCCTACAGTTTGCAAGCGCGGGTACTGTTAGTGTAGTAATACATAGGTTGCTAGGCGGAGGTACCTTTACCCCCAACAACCTCCCACTTAAAGGCAAATTTACCACAGTGAGGAGTGAAAAAGAAAAAGAAAAGGTAGTACAACATATACACATGTACAATAGGATGAATAAATACGTCATCTCATCCCACGCTTATCAATCTCTTGAGGAAGGCAAAGTGCTTCGTAGAGAGGCTTTTGGTGAACAGATCTGCAAGATTCTGGTCAGTCTTCAAGATCTTGACAAGGTCAATAGAGTTATCCTTGATGACCCCACATATGAAGTAATACCTCACCTCAATGTGTTTCATATTTGCATGGAAGATCGGATTCCTGGCTATCCTAGCTAACTGAATAGCACTCATAGAATTCGAATGCAGTGTAAGGATAACATCAATACCTCCAGCATCAGTGAACACATAGCTAGAAGTGGACTTCCTACTATCTGCATATCTTGGATAATCAGAGTCAGTGTATCCCATGACTTCTATATCTTGGATGCCGTGAAGGGTATCATGAGGTATTGCACCATGGACATCCTAGAGACAACACCTCCAGCATTAGTGAACACATAGCTAGAAGTGGACTTCCTACTATCTGCATATCTTGGATAATCAGAGTCAGTGTATCCCATGACTCCTATATCTTGGATACCATAGCATATGCACATATTTGTAGTGCCCTTCAGGTACCTCATGATACCCTTCACGGCATTCGACTGCTTCTTGCCAGGTGTAGTCATATAGCGTGCCACAACACCAACTACAAGGAAATATCTGGACGAGTGGCTATCACGGCATACATAAGACTGCCCACTACGGATGCATAGGGAATCTTGGCCATCTCGGCCCTCTGCTCATCTGTTTCCAGACAATCGGCCTGTGATACCTTCCATAAGAAGGCAATGGATAGCCAATAGGCTTCACGTCCTGCATGCGGAAGTGCTCAAGGACTTTATGAATGTACTCCCTCTATGACAAGTAGAGGAGTCCCTGATGCCTGTCGCGTGTAATGCGCATACCAAGTATGTGAGCGGCCTGTCCCAAATATTTCATCTCAAAGCTCTTCTTGAGCTGAGCCTTAAGAGCATCTAGCTCATCATGAGCTTTCCCTGCTACTATCAGCATATCATCCACATAGAGTACCAAAATAGGCAAATATCCATCACAGGCTTTCTTTGTGTACAAGCACGGATCCATAGCACTACGGCTGTAGCCTTGTGATTGCATAAAAGCATGGAACTTATGGTACCATTCCCTAGGTGCCTGCTTCAAGCCATAAAGACTTTTCTTCAACCTACATACTAGGTACTCCCTGCCAGGCTCTACAAAGCCCTTAGGCTAATCCATGTAAATCTCATCATGCAAAACCCCATGTAAAAATGTCGTCTTGACATCCATATGATATAAGTCCAAGTCAAGCTACGCGACTAAGGCCAAAACTAAGTGAAGGGTGGTCATCTTAACCACAAGAGAAAAAACTTCATCAAAGTCAACTCCAAGAGACCTATCATCACCCAAGTGCACAGAACCTAAAATAGAACAGTATAAATGGAACCACTCTTGGCAAGGTGTCATATGAAAGGACACATCTGAGTCCAAGAGCCAACACTATGTATACATAGAGTGTATCTCTATCATGTGTGAAGTACTAGATGAAGCTATTGTAAGAATATATGATGGGACCTAAAATGGGCCGGCATTGGCTATGGCACTAGCCAGACCTCATGCACACAACAGACAACCCTACCACACAGCCTCGCTGCCAAGAGCATCTAAGACTCACTCTACACTAAATGCTAATGTCGATTCTGTGTTTGTATTAGGTCATAGTCCAATGTTTACCATGCGTTCTCCTCAAAGGAAGATCCCATAACATATAGGCATAATACCTCGTAGCACAAACATAGTGAAGCACCTCTCGACTGACTACCGCGGCTCCACTGCAGCTCTCCTACATCAAGGGGATTGGTCCCAAGATGCGCTGCCTAACATATAAAACATAATGCACAAACTTCACTCTTTTCTTGTTTTGTACAATCCAGGAATATATAGATCCTCACCAAACACTCCAAAGGAAACCATACAACTCACCTACAGTAAAGTCTCGTTTTCACTCCATGTATAAGTCATATCCTAGGAAGACAATTGCTATGCAATCTAGGACTAATACCATGTTATGTGTCATGCATAGTGCATATGATCCTAGCACACAAACAATATTGATCAAATCAGCATTTTGTGATGTGAAAAAATAGCATTTTCATGATCTTCACTAAACGTATGCTTCAATGTATGGAGACTAGCACCGATTCCTTGTGCTACTAGCCTCTTAAACTGAAATATTGCAATTCTAAATGAAATGCATAGTCAAATATTTCAAAGATTCAAAACCCTCTTAGCCCTCTTAACCTCTTAACATCACCCTTTCCCTCTAACGTTATGTTATGCTGTGTTGCATAGGTGTAGGGTTTTATTTCATATGTATTTTTCGCATAAAACAAAAAAACCCATGAACTATGACACATAAACAAAGCCAAACTGAAGCCAAAATTCATGTCTTAGCTTTGTTATACAATCACAACCACGAATCATAATTTTCTAGATTTTTATAACTCGAAAATCTTATTTTTTTCTATTTTTAGCTATTTCTCTCTATTTATTTGTGCATAAAAATAGATTATTTTTTATCTATAATTAGTAATTGATTATGACAGCAGAAAAATAGTTTTAATCAAAGTTTTATCCCATGCACATCTTTTTTTTTCACCCGAAACCAACAAAATCTTCATTGTTACTCTAAAAAGGCGATTTTGAGGTTATAATTTAATTATTGCCACTATTTATCATTATGGATCTACATTTCTTTTATGCACAGCCCTCAATCATAATGAAAATAATATCTAAATAAAATTTTGTTCCATATGAATTTCATTTCAACCATCAAACATAAAAAAAAAGCAAACATCCTTGGTAAAAATGACACATACTGCTTACTTGCGTGTTGCGTGTTTTATTATTATTATTTTGGGTTGCCAATGGACCGACCAGCAGTAAATCTTCAATGTTGAACATCTCCTCTCAGTCTCCTCTCGATTGTGGAGCAATCCAGTTCATGTTGTCAGACAAGCATCCGTCTCATCGCATCCTCTTCTTGATTCTTGTCGTGTGAAGCACCATTTGGAGGAGAGAGGTGGAGGAGAGAGAAATACTAGATCTGAACCAGGTCATCCAGGCAGCCATTTTTGAAGGCGAGAGTGGCAATGGGGAGCAAAGATCTTCGTTATCGTGTTGGTGTAATTACTTTAGGGGGTTGCATTGAGGTGGCAAATGGATTATAGCTCCCCCTCTCCCCCATTTCCCTATCTTGTGCCGCCATGGAGACCTCCAATTTTTTCACCCGAAAAAAAATGGATGTCCCCCCCCCTCCCCCCTCTCAATCATCAATTTTCGGGGTCCCCAAGGCTCCCCAAAGGGTGGCAGCCCTTCAACTCTCAAATGGTTGGCCATTATCTAGCAGTCCTCCCGCGTCTGGCCTCCAAATTGACTTCTGAAAAATTCTGGGTGTCTGTCTCAAGGTTTCGCACTACCTAGCTCTTTTCCATGTCCATTCCGACAGATGAAAAAATTACGAAAATCTTGTAACTGCCAGTTGGTGGGTCTTTAAGCACTTTTGGAATTCATCAACTGCTTGCTACTTAAAATCATCCCAAATGCCTATGCCGCCTTCAACGGAGTTTATTTTTTCCTTGAAAGTTGAAATTTTTGGCAAATTTTGAGTATGTTTTCGGGGCAAAATCCATCGCTCAATATAATCCCCATCAATATCCTCGTGCTACATAACATTGATCTCTTCAATTTTAACACTTGACTTAACAAGTACTATGCTGTTGTGATCAAGACTTTTCCTGCACTTTCTCTTTCCCCTTGTCTTTGTGCCTTTCATTGTGTAATTCGTGACATTGTGGCCTTTCTTTCTACAATGATGACAAGTTAGATTTGCATTTCTCCCATGAGACTCACTACGTGACTTGCCACATGACTTGGACTGAGATTTCTGTGAATTCCATCCACAGCCATTACCACGGTTATTCTTTGCATTTCCATCATGTTAGCCTCTAATTGTGAAAGCATGAGACACACGGGAGGCATCCAAATTCTTATGGATTATCTCTTCCTGCAGAAGAGAGCTCTCAACATCAGATAGGTTCAAAGTAGTGGTGGCAGAAGCACATAAGGCAGTGCAGAATACATCCCAAGACTCATTAAGAGTTCCAAGCAAGAACAAGAGAGTGACATCCTCTTTGAAATCAATGCCCTGTGAAAACAAGTTCTCAAGAATAGCATGAAACTAGCTCAAATGAGCTGACATGGTCACATTTTCTTTCACGTAGAGATCCATAAGCTGTTTCAGCCAATACATTTGACTGGCAGGACTTTGCTTGTCATAGAGGTTCTTGAGCTTATCCCAAAGCTGCCAAGCACTCTGTGCTTCTTCAACCACATTGTAATGCACCTGTTCAGTGAGAGACAAGATGAGAGTGGACTTGCATAACCCATCAAGCTCCATCCATCCATCTCATTAGTCATAGTTTTAGGTTGCTCTCCACTCAACCTTAGTGACTTTATCTGCGATTTCTACACTGATACCTACCAAACTTGGCTCTTCCAATAAGAATAATTCGTACCATCAAGCTTAGTGATGTTGAAGATAATAGCACTGTTGGTGGAAGAAGATGCCATACTGCAAGTTGAAACAATGCAGACAGTTCAAAATTGTTTGATGTAAACTGCAGAAAATGACCAAAAAACCACAAAAACCAAGGCAAAAAGGCAAGAAATGAGTATTTAATGATGTTTCCCACCAAATACCATCAAAAGTACATCAAACCAGGATGATTTTGCATGAAAGATACATCACAATCTGGAGATATATGCTTGTTGTAATAATTTGCAGCAGTGTACAATGAGAGCTGAGAGTAGGCAAAAAAGAATATTCCAAGTCAACCACTGACTGTCAATGCAAAACCAACATCAATCTGGCATCAACAAGCATGTAACAGTCAAACTGATATGAGCCAACACCCAAGCATGTCAGACAAAGTCCGTTAGTAAAGTCAGTACACCCCCCAATCAACAAGACAAAATGTACATACCACTGCCAAGACCTGACATAAGTCTATGTCTGCTTAGTGAATACAAAGCCGAATCAGCCCAAGTACATGTACATTGACCAAGGTATATCAACCATACACCATCCATGAGGAGATCTTGGTCTCAAAGATCCAAAATCTCAATATGCATAACCCCCATTGTTCAATGTTTGATAAGCGTACAAAGATGCTCCCACTGGCACAAAATCTGTAAGTGTCAAGCAAATAAGCTCAAACAAAGCATGTAAGAGCACCAATGATGAAGTATCCAATATCATATCAGTAAGACATCCAAAGCATATGATCGATCAAGTATCCAATGATAGCATCTAGTGTCATGAAGACAATCCCAATCAATCTTTGAAGAGCCAAAGAAAGACCAAAATAAGCTCCAAAATATCCAAAGTCAAGCCCAAACAAAGCTCCAGTAGCATTCAAGTCCAAACAATGTAACTAGCATGTGTAGGTAACATAAGCATGTACCAATAGGTCATACATAGATCATAGGTATAACCTCTGTCACAAAGCATGCCAATGTAGACCAATGTCAAGTAAATGCCAACCAATACGGAGCTCAAACAAGGCTCAAAATACATTCTGGAACCATCCAAAGCATTTTCCAACCTTCATTTGCATCCCAATAGTCATATGAAACACCCAGGAAGCACCTGTGACCAATAGGCAAAGCATAAAGTGACTAAATAAGCTTCAGCCTTGGAGTGTACAATAATGATTTGCTGTGTAAAACTAAGTATTTCGGGCAACTAAATTAGCTCCAAATGATGGCCAATCAATAGGCATACATTCCCCTAACATTTGGGGACCATTCGGGACAATCGGGAATTAAATGTCAATGCCAACCAAGTTGTAGCATCAAATGTTAGTGTAACACTATTTATAATATCATGTGAACTATTATGACAGTCCCAAAACAGTGCTAAATCACACCCAAATCAATACCGATGCTCAATGCTTCAATGTTAGGCTCCAAATATGCCTCTAGGCATCAAATGAGACCTATCCAAGTGCCCAATGGCTGGAGTAACTAAAGAAGATCAATGTCAAGTTGAGGAAGATACTTTTGCAAATCACGTGATGGCACAAATTGATGTGGGGCCTATGGAAGGACTAGGCAAGGTCAAGGCAAGGTTGGGGGATAGTCAAGGACCGCCAGGAGCTCCCTCTTGAAGGGCAAATTCATCGGTAGAGTGTAGACATCACAAGAAGCAAGAGGACATGGCTCCCTTGCTTCACAAAACTTGTGGAAATGAGAGCTCCAATGCCTCTAAAGGAATGCCCTAAGGGTGCCCAAATGGGCCGGGTAGGTGCTCGATGGGAAGTCGGGGAGTGATCGGAGCTCAAAGGAGTCGAATATGGCTGCCAAGAGTGAGAACCAATGGTGTAGGAACCAAGCTTGAATGCTCAAGCAACCATGCTCTAATACCAGTTGAAAGGTGAGAAGGATCGAAGCTTGCCTGGGAGAGCTAGAGCAAGAGAGAGAGAGAGACTCACAATGTGGGAACTCCAACAGTCACAATGTGTGACCAGCCTTCCCTTTATTCATTTGTCACTAAAAGAATAAAGAATAAAGTGATGGTAATGGGCGCTTGCCGCCTATAGTTTTCTGGCACGGGCATTGTTAGTGTAGTAATACACGGGCGGCTAGGCAGAGGCGCCTTTACCTCCAACAACAATTTCCTTTCTTATAGCATCTCCTAATGCATTGATAGGCAAGACTGCGTGGATCTGTGTGCCTTCCCCAAAGGCATTTACGTGTAAAGACTTAAGTAATAAGTTCAAGGTTAAGCTTGGTATGTGCATTATTACGTTGTGGTCAGGTAAGTCAGTCACTCCAAGCTCATCATCTTTTTCTACCCATTGCTTCAACCCTTACCATAGTATCGGGTTTTGTTGTTTTTCCTGAGCAACTCTCACAAAGTAGGGTCATAGGGACTAATATCAACATCATGGAGCAAGTTGCCAACTGCCTACTTATTGTTAGGCTCTACACTCTTTTGGCAATGATCTTGGGCAGTCTGCCCACTTGTGATGTCTAGGCTCTATCTGTGCAGATGCATCTCTTGATTTGAACTGAGTAGGTAAGACTGGCGTGCTCACACTAGAGAGCTCATCGATCTCATCTCGATAATGGAATCCTCATCCTTTAGGTATGCTTGGGCTTCTCTTACCCGCTCCTTGACCTTATCCAGTACTTCCAATTGGTGCCTCGGATTGGGATATTCTCCAATCTTGGTACTTTCCTTTTCTGTTGTCTTATGAGCAAATGTCTCTGCTTCTACATCCGTGACTTGCTTTCCCTTTGGTAACATGGTGGTACTGTCTGTCTTAAGCATAATCTTCATCTCAACTCTCTTTTTTCTTCTTCTATGACTTTTCTTTCCTATTGAAGCTACATCAAGGTCGGTAGGTTCGAGTAATGAAATACCAGCTTGCTTTGCTTATGCTCAGGTCATGACAGCCAGTGGAATTGGCATGGCTTTGCCATCAAGTGTTTCAACTCTAAAGAGTCCCAATGGTATGGATGGCATGATAGTCAAACTAGTGGAAGGTTTCCACCTAGGGCACTCGGCATACAAGAGTGTGATCCCACACTTAAGGCATCTCAGGTCAACCTTCTCTCGATTGGCTTTCTCCCTTTTGGGGCATTGCGATGAGATGTGTCTTGGGTGACTGCAAGTCTAGCATGCAATGGGTTCCCAATTCTATCCTCTTATACCTCTACTTCTTCCCTTGCCCAACACCATCACTAGCACTGGTCTGAAATCCATCAAGATGGGATTGCCCTCTTTGTCATATGAGATGTAAGTGTTTACGTATGCTTCCTCCTCATTCGGCTCCTCTTCGTAATATATTAGAGCATTTCTCGATGGATGGGTCATGATGGATCCAGGTGGTCTAGGTATCCCTGTGGGGTTGATGTCCATCCTAGGATGGCTAGCTTTTAATCGTTGGGTGCTAGGAGAGCTAGTGGAGCCCCCCTCCCAAATGATTGCGGTCTATTCCTTAGGTAGTAAGGCTGATTGTATGCTTGGGGGTATGGCAATTGCCTCAGTAGTTGGGAATGCAGTATATCATGGCCAAACCTACTGCGATTGGTACAAGGTTTGGATCAAGAATCCATGCACTAAGTCAAAGGGTGGTTTTCTCGACAATGCACATACTGCATGTAAGGTCATGTGGACCTTCTCATCATCTCTTGAAGCCTAGCCAACTCTAGCTTCACATCCACCAACTCCTGTGACACTCTTTCCCTTGTCTTGGGTGCTCTAGTTAGATCTTTCACCAATTCTCATAACCCTTTTTGAGGTTCTAGAGATAGTGCTATTTCAGGTTGTGGGTCTCGAGCTCCTCTCCTTGAGTAGGTCATCCACTCATATGACTTCTTCGAAGACCCATGATGTCGTTAGCCTCGCATACTTACTCAAACTTCTCCACAAAGCTATATGGGTCATTGTTGGGCAAATACTTGTCGAGTTGCTTAGCAATCACAGGTATCTTGGTCTAGCTCCTAGAATTTGGGATGATTCCTACTCCTACTAGCAACGAAGTTGCAAGGGCTACTCCACTCTCTGTTCTGCAACCATGTTGTCTAAGAGTCACTTGGTAAGAAGCTCGCTCAGTGTAAGATTGGCTTCTAGTGCTCTCTTCCTCTCACCATTTGGTCCTATCCTATTTGGGTTGGCGATGAGCACTAAAACATGTTGGACTTCACACATTTCTATGTCTTGCCTCAACTTTTGAGCTCGTTGTTCTTGGTGATAGGCGGCTATGCTTAGCAATGCTTTCGTTGCTAACCTTCTCTCCTCTAGATCAACTAATGATGTTCTCGGTTGGTCTATCCTGATGCTCCATTTTGGTTTGCATGTCATAACGGGTCATTAATTGTTGCTAGATGTCGATTGGGAATTCTCCCAAGTCAAGCTCATCATTTTTTGGGTTGGCATTGGTTCCTAACACATTGCTAGTTTCTTGGGCAACTAGGGTGTTGATTAGATTAATCAAGTCAGGTATACCTGCATCCCTAATCGTGCTGTGTGTTGCTGTTACTCCCTTAGCAACTTGACGATTCAAGTCTCTCAGTATTCGGTGATTGGTGTCCTTAGCCACTATCTAATGCTTGGGGGTCTCCTCCTACTAGTGGATTTGTTCATCTTATCTTATCTTGCATGAATTCCTTGTTATTCAAAACAATCCTCAATGTTACTTGTACTCAGATGGTAGTGGGGTGCTCCTCAATGTGCACTATGAGAAATTAGACTTTTAGCTTTTCTGGTACAATCCGAGTGTTTATGTGACAAAATGTGTGAATTCAATCACAATCAATGCAAATCACACTCCCTTTAATCAATTTTAGCTAGTGCTAGCTCTTTCATGCAAGTGGTGACCGCTCGCAATGGTCCATTCTAGGTCCTTGCTATTTGTTTGAAGAGTGGTTTGAAGGATAGCAAGTTCAGGTTGTCCGTTCGGATCTCTATTGGGGTATGGTCAGTGATCGTAGTTGCTCCTGGATTGTCAGGTCTCAACTCTTGAGTCAATTGGCCCTTTTACTTACGTGGGGTTCTATTGGGGTGTCATACAGCTAGGGCTTGGCCTCTATAGCGTCTAGTGAGGTTTGAGTTTGTCAGAATTTGATGTTCAATTTTTATATCTGATTTGTGACCCTTCTACCATCAGTGTCTTAGAGGCTTTCTGACTAGACTTTGCATCTACAACTATTGATATTTTAGTACTAGTAGTAAAGGTGCTCCTTCTTGTCATGTTGCTTCATCCTCCTCTTCATTCTTTGATGCTTCTTTGGATTTTTCTAGTTTTTTCTCCTCTTCAGTCATGGGCCCTTCCTTTTTTCAAAATGTCACTAAAAGAATAAAGAATAAAGTGACGGTGACGGGTGGCCGCCACCTGTAGTGTGCAGTGGTGGTGATTGTCAGTGTAGTAATACACGGGCGACTAGGCAGAGGAGCCTTTACCCCCAACAACCTCCCACTTAAAGGCGAATCTGCCCCAGTGAGGAGTGAAAAGAAAAAGAAAAAAGAAAGTACAACATGTACACATGTACAACAGGATGAGGAAAGACATCATCTCATCCTACGCCCATCAATCTCCTGAGGAAGGCAAAGCGCTCTATAGAGAGACTTTTTGTGAGCATATCTGTAGGATTCTGGTCAGCTGAGATCTTGACAAGATCAATAGACTTGTCCTCAACGACCCCACGTATGAAATGATACCTCACCTAAATGTGTTTCGTCTTCACATGGAAGACCTGATTCTTGGCTAATTGAATAGCACTCATAGAATTCGAATGTAGTGTAGGGATAGCATCAATACCAAGGTCAACAAACTAAATGACACAACCAAATGGCCTCCTTGAAAGCCTCAGTGGCTGCAACATACTCGGCCTCTGTAGTAGAAAGGGCCGTGCATTTCTGCACTCTGGACATCCAAGAAACAACACCTCTAGCGTAGGTGAATACATAGCCGGAAGTGGACTTCCTACTATCTGCATATCCTGCATAATCAGAGTCAGTGTACCCCACGACTCCTATATCCTGGCTGCCATAGCATATGCACATATCTGCAGTGCCCTTCAGGTACCTCATGATACCCTTCACAACATCCCAATGCTTCTTGCCAGGTGTAGCCATATAGTGTGCCACAACACCAACTGCAAAGGCAATATCTGGACGAGTGGCTATCATGGCATACATAAGACTGCCCATAGGGAATCTTGGCCATCTCGGCCCTTTGCTCATCTGTTTGCGGACAATCAGCCTGTGATACCTTCACATAAGAAGGTAATGGACAGCCTATAGGCTTTAAGTCCTGCATGCAGAAGCGCTCAAGGACTTTATAAATGTACTCCCTCTATGACAAGTAGAGGAGTCCCTGATGCATGTCGCATGTAATGCGTATACCAAGTATGTGAGTGGCTTGTCCCAAATATTTCATCTCAAAGCTCTTCTTGAGCTGAGCCTTAAGAGCATCTAGCTCATCATGAGCTTTCCCTGCTACTATCAGCATATCATCCACATAGAGTACCAAAATCAATAAAGAACCATCACGAGATTTCTTCGTGTAAAGACACTGATCCATAGCACTCTGGCTGTAGCCCTGCGACTGCATAAAGGCATTAAACTTATGATACTACTCCCTAGGTGCCTGTTTCAAGCCATAAAGACTTTTCTTTAATTTGCACACTAGGTGCTACCTGCCAGGTTCTGCAAAGCCCTTAGGTTGCTCCATATAAATCTCATCATGCAAGTCCCCATGTAAGAAAGCCATATTGACCTCCATCTGGTATAAATACAAGTCAAGCTAAGCAACCAAAGCCAAGACTAAGCGTAGGGTGGTCATCTTAACCACAGGAGAAAAGACCTCGTCAAAGTCCACACCATGCTCCTGCCTAAAATCCTTTGCTACCAATCTAGCCTTGTATGCCAGCTTGGGGTGTCCAGGGGTACTTTTTAGCTTGTACACCCACTTGCATGGCAAAGCCTTCTTGCCTATAGGCAAGTTCTTATGCAGGGAGTCTATCTCAGACTGCATAGCCCTCTCCCAAGAGTGACTATCACCCCTACGCATAGCCTCATCATAGGTGAAAGGCTCTCCTGCATCTGTAACCAAGACATAATGCATCAAGGGCTGAAATCTATCAGGTGGACGTCTGTCTCTAGTAGACCATCTCACGGCAAGCTCTACTACCTGCCCAATTGCCTGTCCAATCCCCTGACCATGAGCATCTGCTACAGCTGTACGCTGTCCAACTGGCTATGCGGGAGCTCTCGGCTCCTCCTGAAATATGACCTTGCAGATCTCAATAACTCTCTCAGGTTTCCTATGCATTTTGTCTTCATGGAAGACTACATCATGACTGCGGATGACTTTCCGCGCCTGCGGATCCTAGAGATGGTAACCCATCTTGCCTGCATCCCCATAACCAAGGAAAATGCAATTGACACTCTTGGGATCCAACTTACTTCTCTTGTCCCTGGGCACATAGCAAAATGCCTCACATCCAAAGACACGGAGATGCGCATAAGAGGGAGGTTTTCTGGTCCATACCTCCTCTGCAACCTGGAAATCCAAACCACTAGAGGGTGATCTATTTATGACATACACAGCTATACTAATTGCCTCAGCCCAAAAGCTATGTGGTAGGCCTACATGGCTAAGCATACTGCGTACATGCTCCTGGATGGTTCTATTCATCCGCTCAGCCAAACCATTCTGGGGGGGGTGTAGGGGGCGGTCAACTGACACTTAATACCCCTCTCATCACATAATTGCTCAAAAGCACGTGAGACATACTCACCCCCATTATCTGTCCTTAGGCATTTTAGCCTATACCCAGACTGGTTCTCAACCAATGCAAGGCATCTCTGAAACACAGCCAAGACATCAAATTTCAGCTTAATGGGATAAGCCCAAACTTTCTGTGAAAAATCATCTATGAACGTAACAAAATACTTTGCTCCATCCATAGACTGACAAGGCATGGGCCCACAGACATCCGAATGTACCAATGCCAAGGGCTCACTCATGCGTGGCCTACCAGACTTCTTATGCGTAGACCTAGTCATCATAAAGACGATGCTCACATGAATCAAAACATGCATAATCAAGGGGTGGTAAGTACTGCAAACTAGAAAGCATTTTCATCCCCTTCAAAGACATATGACCCAAACAAATATGCCAAAGATACATGTGGGATAGAATCCACAGACAAAACATGATCAAGGGAAGAAGCTCATACAATTAAGGGGTAGAGACTGCCAGCCTTGACACCTCTCGCAATCACAAGTTTGCCACGAGTGATCTTCCATGCAGAGTCTCCAAAACATACATGATATCATGCGTCATCAAGCTGTCCAGCTAACATGAGACTGCATATCAAAGCAGGTATATGATGTACATCTTGCATAACAAAATTGCTGCCAGAAGGAAACTGTAGCCTAACATTACCAATGCCCACAATATCAAGAGAGCTATCATCACCCAAGTGCACAGAACCTGAAACAATATGGTATGAATGAAACCACTCTCGGGCAAGGTGTCACATGAAAGGACGCACTTGAGTCCAAGAGCCAACACTGTGCATACATAGAGTGTATCTCTGTCATTTGCGAAGCACTAGAAGAAGCTGCTAGGATATAATCATCATCATCAACATTCTCAGGCTGCATAACATTGATCTCTTCAATTTTAACACTAGACTTTGCAGGTACTATGTTGCGATCAGAAGACTTATCCTGCACTTTGTCTTTCCCCTTATCTTTGCACCTTTCATTGCGTAATTCATGGCATTGTGGCCTAATATGGCCCTTTTTCCCACAATGGTGACAAGTAACATCTGCATTCCTGCCATGGGATTTGCTACGTGACTTCCCACGAGACTTGGACTGAGATTTCTGAGAATCTCATCCACGGCCACTACCACTGCCATGCTTTCCATATCCATCATTCTTGCCTCTAATTGTCATAGCATGAGACACATGAGAGGCATCCAAATTCTTACGATTAACCTCTTTCTGCAGAAGAGCACTCTCAACATCAGATAATTTCAAGGTAGTAGTAGAGGCACATAATGCAGTGTAGAATACATCCCATGACTCATTAAGAGTACCAAGCAAGAAAAGAGGAGTGACATCCTATGCAAAAGTGATGTCCTACGAAGTCAAGTTCTTGAGTATAGCATGGAACCGGCTCAAGTGAGCAGACATAGTCACATTCTCCTTCATGCGCAAATCCATAAGCTGCTTTAGCCAATACATTTGACTCGCTGGACTTTTCTTGTCATAGAGATTTTTTATCTTTTCCCACAATTGCCATGCACTCTATTCTTCCTCAAAGACATTATAGTAAACATGTTCTGTGAGAGACAATACAAGAGTGGAATTGCATAACTCATCAAGCTCAAGCCATTTCTCATCTGGCATAGTTGCAGGCGGATGCCCGCTTAACCTCAAAGGTTTGATCTATGATTTCTATACCAACACCTGCCAAATCTAGCTCTTCCAATAAGAGTAATTCGTACCATCAAGCTTAGTGATGTTGAAAATAACATGATCAGTGGACGAACTCGCCATAATGCAGGCTAGAAGACTGTAGACAGTTCAAAACTACTTGCTGTTTACTGTAGAAAATGACCAAAAAAACACCAAAATCGAGGAAAAATGGCGAAGAAAGTGGAACCAAAGCTGCTGTCCACCAAGAACTAGTGAAAGTACATCATTTCAAAGTGTTTTATCATGAAAAATCCATGTCAGTCCATACATATATGCTTGCTGTAATAAATTTCAGATTTCAGTAAAAGAGAGCTAACAGTGCCAAAATCGGATCCCAAGGCAATCAGATACTGCTAAGACCAAAGCCGGCATCATGCAGGCATAGCATAAGCATATGATGGTCGATAAGCATGAATCCAACACCCAAGTATGTCATACAAACATCTGCCAGTGAGTAGGCACATCCCCAGGCAACGGGGCAAAGTGTTCTTGCCACTACCAAAACTTGACACAAGTAGGTGTCAGTTCACGAAGATACGGATCCAAAACTGAGACTTAGCTCATAAGCATACAGTGAACCAAGACATATGATGTATCATCCCAAAAGGTAAGAAGTCCTAAAGTCTCAAGTGTCTGTAAACTGCTCAATGCATAAAAGTACCACCTGCTCAATGTCTGATAAGCATTCAAGAATGCTCCCATTGGCACAAAAGCCGTATGTACGAGCTCAAGAGCTCAAGCCAAGGCAAGACACAGTGCCAAAGACATAAGTCCAAGACAATACATCAATAGTACATCTCGAACATGTAGGCGGTAGAGCATCCGTATGTAGCCTCCATAAGCATGTAAGACATTAAGTACATCCCAAGATACAACTCTGGCAGGCCAATGAATAGCTCAAGTAAGCTTCGAGGATCCAAGGTAAGCCAAGACCGAGCTCCAATAGCAATAGGCTCCAAACAATGTAACTAGCATGTAGTAATGGCATAGGCTAAGGATGTCAAGACCGGTCAGACATAAGCAACATACATGTCATAAGTACATCCAAGATGGAGCATCCAAATGCTTTGCAAAGTGAGCTCAAGCTCAACCAACGATCCTGAATCAAAACTAAGCTCTATGTTGAGCCCCAAGTGTCAATACATCACCATATATGTCTGAAACATAGCCCGAAAAGCATAGGCATAAGTATACATGCATAAAATGACTTCAGCTCAACTATGTACATTAGTGATTTACTATTCAAAACTGAGAAATTCAGCACCAAAATCAGTTCCAAATGGTTGCCAAACAATAGGCATACATTCCCCTAACATTCGGGCATCAAACGGGACCAACCACGCATCAAATGACAATGCCAAATAAGCTGTAGCATCAAATGTCAGTGTGTAACACTATCATAAAGTGCATGTGGACTGTTATGACAGTCCCAAAATAGTGTTAAATCAGTCCAAATGCTATGCCAACACGTCAACCATCAAAACCAAGCATCAAAGCATGTTCATATGCCCGAAATGGAGCCTTTCCAAGTGCCAATGGAGGGGGAGAGCTGTTGTTGTGACTGCCAATCACATATGGGAGGGCTGCGTGGTTCCGCCAACTGTAAATGCTAGTCCCGGGGCTGCAAAAAATGGTGGCCTAGCTTCGGAGGGGTCCAATTAAAGCCAAGGAAGGCCTCAAACAAGCTTCAGCAAGTCTTGTTCAAAGGCAAGTGAGATATGAAGCAAGGGAGCTTCAATGGTGGTTGCCCCAATCTTGTTTACAGCCTGTGAGACCTAAGAACTGAAGTAAACCCTGAAGAAAATGATCAAATACCTCTGATGTAATGCCCTGAAGGTGCCCAACAATGCCGGGAAGGTGCTCGGGAAGCCGGGGAGTGATGGAAGCTCGAAGGAGTCAGATATGGCTGCCGGGAAGGAGACCCAATGCAAGTAGGGAATCGTTGGGATGCTGAGAATGCCACGAACCAAGCTCAAGAGTAGAAAAGGAAAGCTCTGATGCCAGTTAAAAGGAAGCGACGAATCAAAGGTTGGACTCGAGAGCTATGGCAGGAGAGCAAGAGCAAGAAAGGGAGGGACTAGAAATGGGAACTCCAACAGTCCCAATGTGTGACCGGGTCTTCCTTTATTCAAATTGTCACTAAAAGAATAAAGAATAAAGTGACGGTGAGACAGGCACCCGCCACCTGCAGTGTGCAGTGGCGGTGACTGTCAGTGTAGTAATACACAGGCGGCTAGGCAAAGGCACCTTTACCCCCAACATTGAGGATGAAAATGGGGCATAGTGCTAGTACTTCACTGGCTGTGCCTCACAATTAGGGGTGGTTAGTCTATGTAGATTTAACAATGCAACAAACTGTGGCTCTTTATAGCTTGTTTGACAACATTTGTAGCTTAGGCTTTTTGTAGGATTCTCAATAGAAGCAACATCAATTCCTTCCTTTTGTAAACATGTTAAGGCACAACACTTGGTATTGGTGGTCAAATCGGGTACTCCTAAATTTAGGTAGTGGGGATATTGTGGAAACATTATGTGCGAGTCTCAGCAATGTGATCCAATCATTGCTAGCACAATAACCATGGACCTTGAGCAGAGCCTTAGGAACCCATCTAGTTAGGTTTGGAATTGTGATGTTGGCATTGTTGCTATGCTTGGTTGGGGGATTGATTTTCACAAGTGGCAAGCATGTGAGTAAATATGTTCCTTTTTATGTGATGATTTTAGAACCCATTCTTGGTGATTCATATTAGATCTAGGTACATGAGTGATTGTCTATTATGGTCTACTTGAGCTTTGAGTGGATCAGTGATAAGGAGAGTGCCATTTTTCTCCTTGAGGGGCAAGCTGGGAGATGTTGAAAGCATCAACAGCACTACCTCCTCATTTGAAGTACTAACACCCTTGCTAAAAGTTGTGATGATCTTGGCATTGGGTAACTCCAGATGGTGGATGCATTACATGTTGAGGTCAACCATATAATTGGTTAGTCATGTAAATGGACGTTCCAATAGTACTTCATGATAAGTGGATTTTAAGGTGCACTTTGTAGGATTTTTAGAGCATTTTTTGCAGATCCGTGGAATGTTCTCAAGGAAAATTGAAGACTTGAAGCTCAAAGTGGCCGTTTGTGCAAAGCATTTGAGGCACACAATGCAAGTCATTTTAAATCTAGAGGCAAAGTTGAGTGCCAAGCCAAGTCTACAAAGAGTGAACAACCATCTAGACATGAGTTGCTCATCATTTCAAAGTGGCCATCTGTGCAAAGCATTTGAGGCACACAATGCAAGTCATTTTAAATCTAGAGGCAAAGTGGAGTGCCAAGTCGAGTCTACAAAGAGTGAACAACCATCCAGCCATGAGTTGCTCATCATTTCCATGCGTGTGAGGTGTAATTTCATACTTCAAGACCTTAATTCATGTGGGAATGCAGAGTGGGCAACTAAGAAAGGCCAAGATTTGAAGAGATGGACCAATTTTTAAGGAGCCATGGACAAAGGGAAGAGCCACATTAACCAACAAAAGGAGATGCATGAGTCATGGGGAGAGAGAGAGAGAGAGAGAGAGAGAGAGAGAGAGAGAGAGAGAGAGAGAGAGAGAGAGAGAGAGAGAGAGAGAGAGAGAGAGAGAGAGAGATGAGAGTCTGCAAGAAAATTGGGTGCCATGTTTTGGGGCTTCTCTTGATTGTTGTGTGGTGTAAAATCTACACCGTTTGTTGCACAAGGAACATGAACAATGGATCCTACTCTTCATCCTCTTTGTCATGATAATGCTAATCTTATAGGCCAAAATGAAGAAATAATAATATTGGTTTTTTAGTATTTCTCTATCTCTACATTTTAGTCTTTCTCTCTCCTCCCTTCCTATACACATAATGGCAATTCCTTTGAGAAAAAGGGGGTTGGGTTTCAGAGAGGGAGAGATGGATAGAGCATAATAAAGATTGATTATGGAGCATCGATGGAGCACATGGAGAGGCTTTCAAGTTCATCAACAGCTTTGGATAGCATCAATAGCCTTCGTCTTCACACAAGGTAATACGCACATCACAATGATGGAAGCGGTCTAAGTGTAAGAGGTTTAATTTTCATAGCACATGAAATCTAAATAAAAACCTATTTTAGAGGTGGATAAAGGAAAGCTTGAACTTAATTTTTAGCACTTCATGTTTGTTGTTTGCTCTTTTTTGGATTTATTATAAGATAAACAATCAAAATTAGAAAAAAAAAAGAAAAACATCCATAACTAGTAGGATGCTAAGAATAATCTAAGAAACCGATAAATACAAAAAAGGTTTCACATTTATCCTCGAAATATAAAAAAACTAAGGTTTTCAAAGACTTTGGAATGGGATTCAAACATGGATTACATGTCTTCTCTCAATCCATTTTGTTATGTATAATGCAAATATAATTTGATAGGTAAAGTTTTGAGTATGATCTCCAAGCATATTAAATATTAGTACAACTCATTTGTCATAACATCTGCTTTCTCCATAACATGAGGTACTTTGCACATTGCTCTTGAGATTTTGTTGACTCAAGCTTGAGTTTTATTCATGTACAAATATCACATTTGGAGAATGTGCTTGTTTTTGCAAGAGATATAGTTTTGAAGGTAGTATTCCAAAGTCTTGAAAATATTGACTATGAAAGGCTTGCTTATCCCAAGGATGTTAGTGTCGTGATTACTTCATTTAGTCAAGTAGATAGAACCAATTGCATTTCACAAGTCCCATACAGTGATGTCCTTCACTCAATGAGGCCTTCACTCTGCATTATTGTCAATAAACTCTTGAATCGCTTCTTTTCCCCTCTCTACATGTTTTCCACATTTGCAAATAATTTTGGTATTCCCATGACTTACTTTTTTTGCATCCTTAAAGAAGCTTCTTCTTATACCTATAGAAAGTTCTTCTAGGTATTCCATGTATTGTGTACCAAGTTGTGAAGAATCAAGCTCACCAACTCTCAATAGCTATAGATGAACTATTAGTCATGTATGCTCTAGTTCCAAGAGATGTAAGGGAGGTTGAGATGAGAAAGTGTTACGATCTCTGCATAAAGATGAGGACCACTGGGCCAATCCCTAACCTAGTTAATATGCTTATGATTAGAGGCCATGGCACAATCGGCCAGGGAGAAGCCTATGTTACGTTTATGTGATGTGTTTGATACCTTATGTTGGGCACTCTTGCTTGGAGTTTAGGGTAGGTAGTTAAATAGTGGACTACGAAGTATGTTAGTGTTTGGAAAGAGTTCACCTAGCTATAACTAGTCACTTAGGGCCAGAGGGGAGTGGGCTGACAATAAGCTTTAGAGTGAGAGAGTCGTTATTGAGCCCATTTTATGTCTCAACAGGCGATGCATTTTCCAGGAGTCTTTAGGATTCTTGTATGGGCCTAAGACCCAGTTCTTGAGTGCATGCCTATTCACCCATAAGTAGAGAGAGAGC
The DNA here is from genome assembly GCF_053477565.2 of Lygodium microphyllum. Taxonomy (NCBI): domain Eukaryota; kingdom Viridiplantae; phylum Streptophyta; class Polypodiopsida; order Schizaeales; family Lygodiaceae; genus Lygodium; species Lygodium microphyllum. The sequence continues at coordinate 82,533,807 of NC_141149.1, forward strand.
TATTAAGATAAGAACATGAACGAAAGCTAGAAATCTCTCATATTCAATGAGAGGAGCATGAAGAGTGATTAAGGAGATGTGTGGAGATCTTTTGCAAGTACTCTCCTGATTGCACTAGTCCCATATCTCTTAGGAGTCCTAAAGCTCTTAAGGTTAGGGATCTTATAGCCCCTCATAGCCAAAACAATCCTAATATATATACAAGTGGAAGTTGACATGGGGCCTAATACTAGTATCTAGGCAGTTTGCCCCTCCAAGGACTAGTCATAGTGGTGGGTTGACTCCACCTAGTGCTTTAGTCATTTCAAAGTCTATTCCTACATCTATAGTGATGGTGTAGCAACCACCTTTAAAAGCTGTTCAAGTTGTCTAGATTCTTGCAGTTATAGCAGTCCTTCTCGTTTTAGGATACCCATCGTCCATATTCAATGGAGATCCCAATGAGGACATAGAGCTACACATAAAAGATTTCTAGAAATTAATAATCAATTGCCAAGTGAATGAGCAAGCTCATTACAAGATGTTCATTAATATGACCCTAAAGTAAATCTAGCCCAATGGTACTACCACCTTGTGGGTGGCTGATTCAATCACCATTATGCAAGGGTTCTACATTGCATTTCATAGTAGGGAGTTCTCCCTTGAAAACGGGAGCTAATGTTTGATGTGTGTCCTAAATGAGACTTGGCAAGAATTCAATGAGAGTGTGAAAGCATATGCCTAGAAGCTATGCAGAGTTTTTCATTGTTTAGATAATACTATTCAATTACCCCCTAATGCCTACAATTATTCTTGAGAGGGTTGGATTTTACGATCCATCTACACTTGAGCAACATTGTACTAAATGACCTAGATATAACTATAAAAGCAGTAGAGGGAGTCAAGTCAAGAGTCCAAATTGCCTATGTAGTAAGAAAGCAAGCCTTCTCAATCACTGGGATGGTGCAAATGCAATGTTAATGAGTTACAATCCATTTCTTGCATCACCTAGTAACGTAGTGGTTTCAAGTCAAGGAGCTCTAAATCAAGGGTTTATCCAATTACTTTCCCTTGTAGTGTGAAATGTGACCTAATTGAGGTCTATGACATCTATGAGCAATGGGTAGCTCTTTGTCTCAAACCAAGGGTCTATACACGCAGCACCTCCTTTGCAAATTCTAAAACCTAGTGTGGGGGTGGCTCTTGAGGCCTCTAGGTATGAATCCCCTACATCTAATATTGTAGAGGAAGTCAAGGATATGATGGAACATTATACTGTTATGATCACGAAACAATACCTTGGCAAATCACTGTGGATGTTAATTTCTTGAAGCGTCAACAAAACCTAATGGGCACTAGGAAGTGTGGCAATATGGGTCTATCAAGATTTAACTGCAAGTGGTGTGGTGGTTAGCACCTCCCATGGAATTGCCCTCGAATGAAGTGTGACATATGTGGGAAGTCGTGCCATATAGCCAATACTTGTTGGAATAGGATCAATTCTCTCCACCAAGGTATCAACAACCTGGGCTCGTGAATCATCATGCAAATAATGGGAATAGTCAAGGAAAGGGCCCTAAGAAGATATTGTAAAGGGGAAAAGCCACTGTAGAGGACATGTACAATGGGGTTAGCTTAATAGAGATGCCTCCAATTCATGAGAATGCAGCTTCTAAGAATATTAGAGTAGTTACTATAGGTCAAAAAGTTGAAAAAGATAAGAAGGACAACCCTAATGCAAGCAAAGCTAACCCTAAGCCTAGTGTGGTTGACAAGAAGGTCATGGATGCCAATACCCATGCTAGTCCTCTTAAATATGATGGTGCTTTAGAGGAATTTGTGGTTAAAAGCAAGCACAAATCAAAACCAAAGAAGAAAGCTAAGGCCATTAATAGGCCAAAAGAGAGCACGGTGTGAAAAGAGAACAAAGCAATAGCAAACTTTAGGAGTTTGATTTATTGAATGCTTTATGTGAAGTCAAGACGAATGTGAGTTTGCTATAGCTAATCCGATTGTCACCTAACATTCCTAAGGAATTCAAGAAAATCCTATGAACAAGTTATGTGGAAGAGCCTATTAGTGTCAATTGAGTGGGTTGTGAATAGTGGGACCATGTGGAGAAACATTACCCTAAGGTGCAAGCTTACATGGATGGCAACTTGATTGAAAGAATAGTGGTAGACCCTAGCTCATTTGTAAACATTATGAGCATGGACTTATTGGAGAGGCAAGGTCTACCCATCCAAAAGGATCTCACCACTCTCTTGAAAATGGTCGATGACAATATAAGGCAACCAAAAGGAGTGGTATCTCAAGTTCACATGGTAGTAGCTCACATTGAGTGTATTCTTGACTTTCATGTGATCCGATTTGCTTGGATGATCGTGGATCATACACTTTGATTGTTTGGTGGACATCCCAACTAGTCAACTAATATTTGGGTGTGGGCTAAAGAGGACAATATTGAATGCTTACCTTGAGCACCTATTGAATGAAAGGGCACTACTCCCTACCACAAAATGGGAGGCACTTGAGGGAACCTCCACCATTGGAGTCTCAAGCTCTAGTGATTCTGATGATGTTTCCACCACAGAAGAATTCTCTTAAGGGTGTTTGAATGAGCCAGTAGGGACAAAAGATCTGATTCATGATGTTGATGTGATAGAGTTGAATCTGGGGACTCCTAATGTGTAACATGATTGATTGAGGAGCCCTTAGCGGCACAATTTAGTGGTCTATCAATAGACTTTTCCTAGGCAACACTGCTCCGTACTCCTTAGAATAATACTGGGTTTTCTACTTAGGCTCTCTCAAGCCCACTTCACAATGAAAGATTCTAACCATAACCATAGAGATCAATTCTTACTTCAATACTAAGGCAATCTAATAGCTTTGGTCCTTGAGCCATTGTATTTCCAAGTCAACTCAAACCAAGGCAAATCAATCCCACACTTGGTTTATAGTGACTGAGAAATGAGGGGGAGAAATATGCATCAATCCCTTTATCAGTAGGGTATAGTCTCAACTTTGTTTCATTAAAATGGCATTAATCAAGATCTAAGATAGAACACTACATAGTCACACATTTGGCCACTTCTTAAATATAGCACCTTGAAGAAAAACTCTCAACTCATCAAGACCACACATCCATAGGACAAATCCATTGGGATCTTGCCCTCCCACTTTCTTTGGGGGTTTGTCTTAGTTATCTAATTGTCCTAACACATTTAGGGTTGACATGCAAAGACAACTTTCTTAATTAGCAATTAAACATAGGTTCCTTCATGTAAATGATGTGACAGACACAAAGATAATGTCAAAGCAACCTTTTGAAAGTAATTATAAAACAATATACTTGTCTCACACCTTCTCCAAGGTGCAATACTAATTGAGCATTCCGTCCCTTAATCCGAAACTCATGTCCAGTCTCAGGCACATTATCCACCAATCTGCCCTTATCTAGTATCATGGACTTCTAAGAAGTCCACCCTAGGCCATGCAAGGGTCGGTGGTTTCTAGGAGCATAAGGGGTTTACTAGCAAGAGCCCCCTTAAGACCATCACCTCCTCCTATCCAAGGATTCCCTACAGAGGGACCTCTTGCATCTGGTGTTGGTCTTAACCTCCAATGCGATCAAACATCCCCTTCATGAAAGGCTCATGCTACTAATCTTGGGGGAGATTTAGTGTGCAACTATATATCGTCCATAAGGGCATAAAAGCTTTTGTGCAAATGTAATCAAGCAATCAACTTATCAACAAGCTAGGAAAACATTTCCCTTTCCATAGTATCGATCCAAATTGTCACTCGAACATTCCATAAGAGTCAACCAAGCAACTTAATCTTGGTCAGAAAAATCCATTTTTTTTCAAAATAATAAGCCCTATCGTAAAACCAATTCATTGTCTTTATATACTTTGCAAAGAGGTACAATCACATAGAGTTCCTCATCAATTAAACCATATTATTAGTTGATTTGTGCTACTAATTCTACTAGTCACATCTCAAGCCTCTTTATGACATTACAAATTTTCCTTTGATTGGTGTAATATTTGTTAGGTACAACAACATCTTAAATGTATCGCAAGGAATAATCCCTTCAAATTTACCAAAAGAGGTCATTAGTCCCTTCTAGAGACAATAACTTGAGAATTCTCATGTAATTTGAGTGCATAGATAGAAGCTATTCCTAATCCTTATTGACATAAGTTTCAATATTAGCTAACAAAGCTGGTTCTTTCCAGTCATTTTACTTAATTATAATCACAATAGATGTGTAACCCATGGCTCCTGCAAGTAGTTTTCTAAACTACATTAACGAAAATCACATTTGTAAGGTGTCAAAATGCACAATTTCTAGATTGACCTTTATCCCCGATTCGATCTTAATGGCAAGGTATCCTAATTGATAATAAAAAATTCAACTACTTTGATTAGGCAATCATAGCACCTAGATTTTTCTTAGAAATGGAGGGGCTTCACTTGCTTGTGTAGCTTCATGGCCTACTCCCATAGTGGTCCTCTTCAATGCAATGATGTTCTTTCCTTTTAGTCTTCAATTTCCTTGGTTTGACTTGCTCCACAAACCTCACTTGTACTTGTAAATTCTAGAGAGGAAAAAAACTCATGTATGCTTGAGAGAGCTTGATGAATGTGCCTTCTTGATCTCTCAAATCACAACTATGAACTTAATTCAGCCTCTCTCTCTGTCTCTCTCTCTCTCTCTCTCTCTCTCTCCTTCACTTATCTCTCTCTCTCTTTCTCTCCCTCTCTCTTTTTCCTTCTTCACCTCCTCTTTTTCCTTCTTGAAAGTCAGTTGGCCTTAGTAGGGATTCTAGATGAGTGTCAAGCAGTTGATTCTGTCCATGGTAGAATTTAACCACTTGCTAGGTAATATCCATAGGTGGTGCCTCTCGATATCCTATCAACTTACAATATCTCAATACCATTGCTTTCACCATAAGCGTGCCTCACCTACTAGCTTCATTTTGGCAATTATAGTCTTATTAGTTGTGCTTATTCATGTTGCATCAAAAAAATCTTCAAGAGTTTCGATCCAAACTTAGCATTATTCTCAACATTAGATTCTTTCTTGTTGTGAACTCAGGTGGCTTGACTTGCTTGAGAAGAAATTGCTTCTCTTGTGCATCAGCCAAGTTAAGCATAGGCATAGAAGTCATGATACCCTAGGATTGATAACATTTACAAGATTAGATGTACATTTTGTATGCTACTACTCTTGTCTCTCTCTTAAGGCTTTCAGTACTTGAATCTGAAAATTTAGATTTATAGTATAAGTCTCGTATGAAAGTACATCATCTTGCAAAGAATTCGAGACCTTTTACATTATTCATGACTGTAATAATGCTAGCCAAATCTCTTTATTACATCACATGGAAATTCTAAGTACAAAATTGCTTTATATAGATAGATAACAATAAGAGACTGGCTCTTTTTATTCATAGCCCAAAGGCTTACAATTTCAAGGTAGAATCCTAAGGATGATAATCAACTACATTAATAGGATAATAGGATGGGGTTCTATATTGTGAAGGTGGGTAGAGAAGACCTTCTATATGGAATCCATGATGGTGTAAACGGCCCTCTACTGACACTGGATGGGATTACTTTTGTCACTTTATCATAAACATAGTGGTCCATGCAAATGACTTGACCATGGGTTACAACCTTCAGCTTCTCTATCTAACTAGATTCTTTTTAAGTTTGTTTGGATGTCATGGAAATGATTGGCATCTATATAATAGTAATGCCCACCATCCCAAATCCACCTTCTTTCTTGGTATAATGGGGGCAAATCATATAATCAGTTTAGGAGACACATCACTTCTCTCCTCCATCCATAGTCAGAGGAGTGCATTGCCAATGGAAACATGGCTCGGAACACTAGGAAATGATCTCAAGCCTCTATGCTTTGTTGAAGTTATGCCCACATTAGTACAATCAAAATTCTTGAATCCCTAGCTTAGGTTAATAACTTGTTCATAAGTTTTTACAACACAATCCCAACTCCATTTATACTCTGATTACCACATGTAACATGCTCGATTGAGGAGCCCTTAGTCGCATGATTTAGTGGCCCATTGAGAGACTTTTCCTATGCAATGCCACCTAGTACTCCTTAGAATAACATGGGGTTTTCTACTCAAGCTCTCTCAAGCCCACTTTGAGATAGAAGATTCCAACCATAACTCGTAAGGATCAACTTGAATTTGGGTTCTTAATTCGGTACTAAGGTCACCTAACAACTTAACTAGTATCAATCCTTGAGCCATTGCATTTGTAAGTCAACTCAAATCAAAGTAAATCAATGCCACATTTGGTTTATAGTGAGTGAGAAACAAGGGGTAGTGATACACACCAACCCCTCTATCCATAGGGTATAGTCTCGACTCTATTCCCCTAAAATACCATTGATCGGGGTCTAAGACAGCACACTAGGCAGCCATTCATTCAGCCACTTCTTACGTCTAGTGCCTTGAAGGAAAACTCTCGGCTCACCAAGACCACCCATCTATAGGATGGATCCGTTGGGGATCTTGCCCTCCTGCTTTCCTCAATGATTTGTTTCAGTTATCTAATTGTCCTAACACATTTAGATTTGTCATGCAAAGACAACTTTCTTAATTAGCCATTAAGTATTGGTTCCTTCACGTAAATTATGTCACAGACACAAAGATAATGCCACAATAGTATTTTGAAAGCAATTATAAAACAATGTAGTTGTCGTGCACCTTCTCCAATGTGTAATTCCAACCTAGCATTACGTCCCTTAATTTGGGACTCACATGAAAAAACCTCCAAGAATAACAATGGACCAATCTCTATTTGTTTGTAATCCCACCAATACTTGATGAATGGCTTTTCAAGTAACCATATAATAAACCAATCCACATTGTACTTGAAAAGTAGCATTTAAACCATGTGGAAATTCTTAGTTACAAGGATTTTGACACATTAAATACACTTCATGCCATGCAATTGTAACCTCGACAACATTGTTCGTCAATGTGTCAAGGCAAAGTCCTACAAGCTATGCTTATCAAGCCTTTTACAAAAGGATCCTCCTAACCCAACATCAAGGTGATTGGTTCCAACTTTTCTAAATAAATCATAGAACAATAGCTCTAGGGACATTCAAAAGCTTCATATGTGATTCGTAAATATGCCTTTTTGCCATTCGCATTAAAATGCTTGAAGTTTCGTAGTTGATTCAAAAGCTCCGAGGATTAAATGAACAACAACTCTAATAAAACTATAATCTCTATTGACAAGTTGATCTTCAATTAGAAAGCAATTTGGCCCTAGAAGAAAGAAAAACTAAAACCCTCATTAATGAGTGGCAGCTCAGATGGTAGGGGAAGGTGTGTGCATCCCAAAAGTTCTTTTGGGTCAAATGCCCTCATCTATATAGCTTTGCGATGTCCAACCTACAAGATGAAAGGCCCCTCTTGAGGTTGGGTGATGTCCCACTTAGATTGGGTCACACACCAAATGATGGACAACTATTTTGTAAGCTTGAACCAATCAAAACACTTATTTAAGGGTTGGGCATCCATAGTCTTTCACACTAGAGAGGACATGATCTATTGTTTACATACTAAATAGGTGAACTCCCTACCCACTTTTAGATGAGGAGTCTCCCCTACCCGCTTTGTAAAGTGATGAACAAGGGTATACTTTTAACATTTCCAACCAATCAAAACATTTATAAACGTAATACTTTTACTTTCTTGCAAATGGTGTCCATTTGGTGCGTAAAGGTATAACATGTGCGTGTATGCATAGTTTCAAAAAGTGTATGCCCACCTAGATAAGCCAAAGAAAAGGGCACTTGCTTGTAATCTCGAATTGGAAGAGAGTTGCGCTGTCCATCACCCGACCTTTTAGTATACAACATTCCAATGCCACCTGCTACAAAGAATAGGATCTAACAATAAGAAGGCTCCCACAATGAATGCCTGCCTTCTCCCTCCAAGGCATGGCGTAGCACCATCATCGATAAGGGAGGAGGAGAGGTGCGATCAGTTCTTTGTTGGGACTTCACCGACCTCTCACAGGTTGTACAAGAAGAGTACCGTTTTCTCTCTCAAATCTGGTAAGTAGAGCTGTCCATTTTGGAGAAGAAACGAGCGTGCGTTTGTTTGTGTAGCATATTGGTTGATTTGTCTGTGTCCTGGTTGTGATGGCTTAAGAGACCAGGTCTCTGGACAGCAGTCGCAGACTTGCAATTGAAGTGCAGCTTTTGCGCCTGAGCCTCCAGAAGGACTCCACACAAGTGCCCATCCTGAAAGATTGCTCCCTCCACATCCCTGAAGGCGAGCTATGGATGCTTCTAGGTCCCAATGGGTGCGGCAAATCCACTCTTCTTAAGGCCAGTATCTCTTTTCTGTCCCTTTTTGTGATACCTACCTCGAAATAAAGCTCCTAAATTTCATGATTCATTGTAGGGTTCATAAGCATATTGTAGACATGGCCCACATTGAATTTCGAAATGCAGAAAGAGTTGTGATTGTCTTCTCCAAAAATCGTAAAATCACAATAAAAGAATCAAGGATGGCCAACTCCATAATTGGTGCGTGGAAAACTTGTTTTTTTTTTTTGGGTAGCTATCATTGGGCAGGGCTTGTTGATAAGTTGGGGTGACTCCTTAATAAGCTGAAGCATTGATGTTTTGATGAAGCCTTTGATTAGAAGGATACCCTTGCTTTGCACAATCCCACACTAAGCATTGCTTTAGCCCACAAAGTGTTGGATTTATGGTTGCAAGAATGCAAGTACACAACTAGGAGAAGAAGAAGCTTGAGAGAGCACAACTCAAATTGTATTGAGGGATATTGGTATAGAAGTTTTTAAAGACTAAGTGTGCCTTAAAGTGAATAGGTATATATGCAAGGCTAGGGGAAAAACCTTCTAAAGAGAGAAAATGTGCCCTAGCAGTCCTAAGCGTGTTTACACACATCACTATTGAAATATGGTAACAAATCTTCCTTAGGAGTGATAGAGTAAACAAGAGTTGGCATTCATGTATAGGGAGGTATGGTGGACTAGATCAATTCACAAAGGGTAGTAAGCCCAAAGCTTTGCGAAAAGCATTGAACTTCTCACGAGAGGCAAAGCATTTGGGAAAAGATTTGCAAGGTTGTCCTATGTTGGCACATAGGCCAAACTGAACTTGTTCACAAATTAGTCAGTTTATGTATGAGCTTGTGCATGATCAAGTGGGCTCAGCACATTTTTTCCATTCATTATGTGATGAGACTTTGTTTAGGTGCCTGATTATTTTATTCATTTTTATGTGGTTGACTGCATTATTTGCTAGTTGACTTGTATTTTTGATGGCTCAAATTCTACCAATTTTTCTTGATTGGTGGCCTATTTATTGGCTTGGGCTTTCTCCTCAGTCATTCATCATTATGCGTACTTTCACAGTAGGTCCTATAGGAGAGAGGGACTTGGTGCGATTGCCCACTAAGTCGGTGACTCACTGTCGTATTTGATTGTCTCGTCTTGGTATATGGATTCCATTTCTCTAGCATTCTTGCGAGTTCTTTCTTTGATGTGTTCTTCTGTATGCAATCTTGTGTCCATTCATACACCCACGTTTGACATGGTATCAAATGTCCATGTTTGGGTCTTGGTGCTGATTTTTGCTGCTAGCAGTCTTCCCTCTCACACTTCTGTTGCTAATCAGCACCTTCTAACTATTGCTGCCTAGGCAACCTGTTTCTAAAGCAAAATGGCCCATTTTTCAGTCCCTATTGCTTGGGTTTGACATCAGCTGTCTGCATTTTTTTTCAGTCCCTATTGCTTGCATTTTGAGATCAGCTGTCTGCATTTTAATTTTCTGCATTATTTTATTGGTGTCCAACTGCATATAATGCCATTATAGTTTGGTTTTTCATCTATAGCATTTGTGTTTTGTATATTTAATGCCTTTTTAGGTTGGGCGATAATATTTCCAGGCTTGTGGCAGTGATTTTTGACTGTAATATTCTTTTTTGATCCTCTATTGGCTGCGTTTGATCAGATTTTCCCTATTTTAGTAATTGTTTTTTGTGATCAGGTGGCTTCCACATCGTGTGTGAACTATTGATAGTGTAGTCTTGGTTGTGTTTTGATTGTACTCTCTCTCGCTATTTCTCTTCTTTGCTTTATTTTTGTGATCAGGTGGCTCTTACACTATGTATGAACGCTTGACACTCTAGTTTCTGTTGTGTTTCAGTCAATTCTGGTTGTGTATGTTTCTTTTGCAGTGAGTGTAGGGTATGTTCACGCTAGTAGCAGCCCACTTGTGTTTCTTTTCAGTGGCTGGTAACCTTGTTTTTTATTGCTAGATGTTTTTTTTTTCTTTTGGGGCAGGGGGCAATTTGCATAGATATTTGCACAAACATTTTTCACAGCGTGAGCAGCTGGTCAGCTAGTTTTATGCTGGTGGACTGCACTAGGCCGTAGCACAAGTTGGCCAGTTTTGGGCTGATTCCTTTTGTAGGTTCAACACACTCTGTCTTTAGCCTTCCTTTGTCTTCAAAGCTACCATAGTCATGAACTTGATCTGGTACCCTCATTGACACCTTGGGCTGCGTGCAGGGATTGATCAATCCATCATTGTATACAACATTTCATTCAGATCCAATGCAAATTATCACTTTATTGTCTCCCATTCTTACTCTTTCCTCTCTGTGTTCATGTTCGAACTTCATCTTATGTTGTGTGCTCTCACATGGTATTATCACGCAAGTGAAGATGTGTAGGATTCTACAAGAGGAGACCACATCTGGGTTGCTGTTTGGAGCAGATTTGTCTCGATAAATGTGACCTTGATTCTGTTTTTAGGCCTTCTACTAAGCGTGCGGGACATCTATAATTTGCCTCTTGCAAGGTGTAGCTGATTGTCCCTCCATTCAAGCATCCTAACACAAAAACACAAATTTAGTATGATTACATGTCTATTTTAGAGATGGAGTACCACTAGTTCAATTCATTTGATGACTCAGACAAGGAGTCTATCTATTATTCAGATGATAGGTATTCTCATCGGTCCAAACATTGCGAAGAGTGATGCAAAGTTAGAAGATTAGAGCCCCATTCCGAAAGGGAACATTACTTTGATGAGTCTCGTAGATCGGAGTAGCTTTCTTCTCCTCTTGCTTCTTCGCATGTCTCACATAGGGCCCGTCCTTTTGGCTCTTGTATTGCCATGGTGGCACCCTTTGTACAAGTGTTAATTCTTCCTTCATTACCAAAAGAAGATCATCTTGTTTGGGCGTGCAAAGTGGAGCGCATACTCAATACCTTTGATCTTTGGGATTTTGTTGCCCCCTCTATTTCTCGTCTAGTGGAGGATCCCTCTATTGATTCTACAATGGACCAAGCTAATCTCTAGGATTGGCTCAAATCTCGAGCTCGGTTCTTTCTAAGTTTCTTTTTATGAGTCTACAGGATGTTGTTCTTGTTCATGTATATAGGTTACAGACTATAGCGGAGGTGTGAACTTTACCATCAAAAGACCTTTGCCCACTGAATTACCTTGGAGAAGAAACTCAAGACGCTCTTTGTTGATGACTCTTTCATCTATGAAGAACCACATCAACAAGATGGAGGACATGTAGGATGAGCTTGCGTCCCTAGGTTTGATGATATCTTCAAAGAACATGGCAATGATTGTTCCTAACTAGTTGTCATCTCCTAAGTACGATGTCTTCTACACTAGTTTGCTTACCTCTAGGGTATGTGAGACTCTTCTTTGGTAGGAGTTAGCTTTGCTTGTTTTGGATCATGGTGAGCGACTCAAAGAAATAGGAGTCAATGGATTTGGCTCTACCAAGGCTTTTACCGGAGGTATAGGAGAGGAAAACAAGAAGCACAACAAAAAGGCTAATAACAAGAAGCAAGATGAAAACAAAAATGAGGAGTCTAGGCCCAAGTGACCACATTGCGGGAAGGGCACTCATTCGGAGAAGTGTTGGCAAAAGTACCTCTATTTGAGGCCAAAGGAAGGTTCCAAGGATTTGAAAGCTACCTCGGCTACCACAAAGTTCTTCTTCGTTCATTTCTTTGAGATTGAGGATACAACACTTGTTTCTTCCACTGAGGAGAAGCCATGGCTCATGGACAATGGAGCCTCTTCTCAAATGACCTATTGACATGATTGGCTTCAAGACCTTTGTTCTATAGGGGGTTTTGTCACCATCGGTAACAACTCTTCTGTACCCATTCATCGAGTGGAGACTATTTTCCTTTTGCTAGATAGATAGCCTTCTTCGAGCAAAGTTCTTCATGTACCAAATTTAGGTTTTTACCTTCCTTCTATCCATGGTTTTACATAGCTAGGTCCTTGTGTGGTCTTCACACAAAATGCCGTGACCATTGAGGATTCTTCTACAAGTTTTGTCCTTTGAATAGGTACACAAGAGGGTGGGCTTTACAAGCTCTCCTCCATTGCTATGCAGACTTTATACGAGCTTAGGGTGCTTTGGTATGCCCATTATGGAAACTTGAACTTTGACTCCATCAAATAGGCTTCGCAAAAGAAGATAGTGGAGGGACTTTCAAATCCTCCCCCGCCCCCATTCACATATTATATTCCATTTGCTTATGGTACAAGCAGGATAGGCAGCCTCATCCACAAGCTACTTTGTATAGAGTTACTACTCTACTTGAGTTGGTATATACTAACTTATATGATCTTATGGGTGTGATCTCCATTGGGAAGGCCAAGCTCTCTGCCCTTGCTATGCGGACTTTGTACGAACTTGGGTTGCTTTGATATGCCCATTATGGGCACTTGAACTTTGACTCCATCAAACAGGCTTCATAGAAGAAGGTAGCGGAGGGACTTTCAAATCCTCCCCCTCCCCGTTCACATATTATATCCAAGTTTCTTATGGTGTAAGGAGGATAGGCAGCCTCATCCACAAGTTGCTTTGTATAGAGTTACTGTTCTACTTGAGTTGGTGTATACCGACTTATATGGCCTTATGGGTGTGATCTCCATTGGGAAGACAAGTATCCAATGCTTATTGTTGATCGTTTTAGAGGTATGTGTGGCCGTATCTCTTGGAGTATACGAGTCAAGTATACTCCAACTTTTGTGATTGGAAAGTGTTTCTTGAAACACATTTTCTTAAGATTCGAGGCGTAAAGAGCTAATTATGGTGGAGAGTTTTGCTTCAAGGCTTTTGAGAGATTTTGTGACGAGCATGGCATTCGGATGGAGTATTCCCATCCAAACATGCCATCAAAGAATGGTGGTGTGGGGTGCGCTAACAAGACCATGGTTGAGATCGTGCTTGATGTTGGAGCACATTCTCTTTGTGGGTGAGGCAGTTGCTATAGTGGTCCATATCTACAACAGGTCTTTGAGTTTGACATTACAAGACATGAATCCATATGAGGCTTTCTTTGTGAAGAAGCCTTTTGTGTCTCATTTTCACATCTTTGGGTGCGATGCTCATGTCCATGTGGACAAAAAGAAATGGGGTAAGCTTGATCCGCAGTCAAAGAAGCCTATCTTCATTGATTATAGCACTATCACAAAGGGCTATAGGTTTTATGATTTGAAGAAACAAAAGATAGAGGTGAGCAGGGATGTGGTATTTGATAAGACTATAGCCTCAAATGATCCGATTGACGGTGCTTCTACTATAGGTGATTCTTTGACATCAATTGAAAAAAACAAAAAACCCCCCTCCCAACCGCCACCACCACAATACCATCAACCCCTCACTTTTTTTCTAGGTCACCTATCAATACTCCTTTGTCTATGACTCCTTCCTCTCCTCCTCCCCCTTTAGCTCCCCTTCCACCCAATGAGGGTGAGTCCCTATCCTAGACATGTGCACTATAGGTATTGGAGGCTCTCAATGTCTCCATCATAGCAGGATGAGTCTATTGTTATTCTTGATGGTATAGGCAGCTTATGCAGGATGTGGGTTTTGGAGGCCTCTCAATGTCTCCATCGTAGCAGGATGAGTCTATTGTCATTCTCAATGGTATAGGCAGCTTATGCAAGATGTGGGTATTTCTCACTTTCTTGCTACATTGACAAGCCCACATAGATTAGGTGGGATATATGTGAGGTAGTGTAGTTCACTCTATGTGAACTGTGCCCTTATATCTTGGATTTTACAAGATCATGAACCTACTACTATTGATGATGCTGTTGCATAGGATACTTGGCGTCGTGCTATGTAGGAGGAGCTCGAGTATAATTAGACTTGGAAGTTGGTTCTACATCCAAGGAAGTGGAAAGTGATTTGTGTGAAGTGGGTCTATAAGACCAAATACTTGGCTAATGGCACCTTGGATAAGCACAAAGCAAGGCTTGTTACCAAGGGTTTTGGACAAAGGATGGGCTTGGACTAGTCCGAGATATTTGTACCTACAGCCTATATGTCTACACTTCAGGTCGACCGGCTATTTTGGTTCTTGCAACTCATCACTGATGGCTGGTTTACTAAATGGATGTGAAGTCTGTTTTCTTGAATGGCTTCTTAGAGGAGGAGATTTAAGTTGATCAGCATCCTTGTTTTCATGTGCAGGGGAAGGAGGTGTTAGTCTGCCTTATTTTGTCAGTCTGTCATCTCTTGGTTGTGAGCACTAGTTAGAGTCTGACAGGGAAATTTGGAGCTCTGATTGTTTTCTTTGTAGTTTTGTGTGTTTGTCTGGTACCTGTGCCGCCCCAGATGGCTGCGATCAGCCCTAGATGGCTGTGAACTGCCATGTCAGAATGTTCTGTATTGTCGGTAGCATTTATTGCTACCACATCAGCAACAGTCGCCAGCATTTATTGATGCCATGTCGGCAGTTGTGCAGGTTGGCTAACATTTTTGGCAATATTTTATTGCTGGTTTCGCCAGGTTTCAGCATATTTGGCCATTTACAGCTGTACCCAGCTGGCTGGTCATTCATTCACTTTGTCTTCAGCAGGTAGCTCCATCAGGTGGCTGCAGTCTTCTCCATCTCAGTCATGGACAGCAGGCTGTACACTCTCCAGCTTTGTCATCGTTACTGTTGAAGGTGTTATCATTATTTAGCCTGATCTAGTGCCCTCACTGATGCCGTGGGCTACATGCAGGCCCCAGGGACTGATCAGTCCTCATTGTATTCAGCTTTCTTCTTTGTTTAGTGCAGTTCATTGTATTCTTCTCCCTGGCTCTGGTATTTTTGCAAAACAGAGATCAAGGTAAATAGCTTTGAGTATCGGCAAGGGTGCTTTAAGGCAAATTACTGGGCCTCACCGGCTCGAACATGCTTTTGCTACTTGGTTACAGTAATGAACGTGCCTAAGGTTTAAGTGGTGCTCTTGCAATATATTTGGATGTTTGTGTGTCCTTGGCACTTGTTGTTTATTGTGTGTAAGGTTTTGCAGGCATTGGCAGGGCTTTTGAAACCCAATTCTGGGAAGATAAATATGGCAGGACCTAAAAGTTTTGTGTTTCAAAATCCAGATCACCAGGTACACATATAAATGAAGTTGGAAGTTGGCTCCATATTTCACATCATATTGGCCTTACTTACATGAGCTGATAATCCAGGTCGTCATGCCTACAGCTGAAGCTGATGTTGCATTTGGCCTTGGTCGTTTTAAACTACCAGATGATGAAGTGCAATCCAGAGTTATGAGGTCCTTGGAGACTGTTGGGATGGCAGAATTCTTCCAGGCAAGAGTGATGCCAGATTGAGTGATGCACTCACAATTTCAACTTAGTAGTGCTCGCTGTTAAGTCTTTTCTGTGAAGTTCATAGGCAAGGGTTTAACTTCAGGTTGACTAAAGTTAATCAACATTGAGACTTCTGACTTTGCTTCCAATTGCAGAGGCCTGTTCAAACTCTCAGTGGTGGACAGAAACAGCGTATTGCAATTGCTGGAGCATTGGCTGAGGCAAGCCGAGTCTTGCTACTTGATGAACTGACAACTTTTCTTGATGAAGCTGATCAGGTACAAATAATAAATGCAATGGGTAAAGACCTGAAGTACTCACTAAGAAAGCAAAAAGATAGACACACAAGATAAATAGTGTAGACCCCTATTTTCAGTCACCCAGAATATCATTAGGACTTGGGAGTATTTAGAATCAGACCCTTTCGGTACAAAAATTAGAAGAGCCGACACAGAGGGGCAAACATTGGATCTACACTGAAAAGAGGGGATACTGAAACTTGCGTCATTGGTTAACTTTATCACGTCACTTCCTTGCATTTTGTTGCATGAAAATCAGTGAGGGTAGAAGAGCCTGTATATTTTTGCCACTGCATGTTTAGGCATAGCTTACCACTTACATCCTTACATATGTTGCATGAGAATGAATGACAGTAGGAGAGCCTGTTTCTTTTCCTTCTGGTCCTGCACCATGAGTATTTCATTTCATGAATTTGTATCAACTTATGGGTTTTAAAAAAACAGATTGTAATCGTATTTGTTTGAGAGGTTTCAGAGGGGTGTCATACGAGCAGTAAGGAAGGTTGTGGATGAGGGAGAGGGGGTCACAGCTTTGTGGGTCACCCATCGACTTGAAGAGCTTGATTATGCAGATGGAGCTGTATACATGGAAGATGGAACCGTCATTCTCAGTGGTGAAGTGGACAAGATTAGAGATTATATTCACAGGAAACAACAGGAATACAAGAGCTTGTATTGATGGAGGTTCCTTGCCAAAGCCCTGGATAAGTCATGTGTGGCAAGAAAAGTGTATGTATGTGGTGTTGATTTGAATATTTGCTACTGAATATTTCTTCCCAAATTGCAGAATGGATTGACTGCTGCTTAAAAGACAACTCCTGACTGTCTTCCTCACTTCAAGGTCTACAAAATTCTTTAACTTACAAATCACAACGAATCGAATCCACAGGACAATTTGTTTAGTAGCGACGATGTTAGATAAGTATTACAACTCTTTTGAAGGACACAACCTTTGCGAAACAGAAATCTCTTATATTCGGCTCGACGAGATGTGAGGAGGGGTGAGCAAAACAAAATTTATAGGGAAACATCTATGAAAGTACTTTTTTGCCATTCGTTACATTTGATGGAGCCCTTGTACATTTACGAGAAGCAAAAATTTATTTGGAAACATGTAGAAAAGTAATTAGTGTGCTTGGTTGATTTTGGCCTAGTTTTCTATTTTTGAGTTGTGCTCCTATTACAATCTCTCGTTTGAGTTGAAGTTGCTTGCACTTCCGATATTCCACTTTGATCTATAAATCAATAGTGAGCTTAATCGGTGCAAGGGTATATGTTAACATGGTTGCATTTGTTGTCCATTGTGGTCACCTCAGTCAAGTGTAGAACAACATTACACATCTATTGTGTGTTTGGCTCGATTTTATGGAGGACTTGGTTGTTGGACAATAAACCTCCATAACCATCTCCATCAATAGTTAGAGCGCATTAACAATTGTGAGGACAACAATGTTTCATGCCCACACAATGCACTTCTCATTGAGGTGCATAGTCACCGTGTTAGATAGAGATCTTGTAGCCCCTAAGACATTGTAGGAGAGATTAGTTTGGTTGGTGTATGTGCCAATAAAAAATTGCAAGTCTTTTCAATAGGCTTTGCTTTATGAGAAGTTTTAAGTTATTCATAAAGCTTTCGGCATACTTTCCTTTGTGAAGGGGGATTTGTTACCATATTATAGTAGTGATAAGGTTCCATATGTATAGAACTAACTAGGGCTATTATACTTTTTTGTACTTGGGATATTTAATGATATCTTCTTGATTGTGTGCTCTTCAACTTCTTGTTATTGCTTGGATAGATATATGCATTCATACGATTCTAATGATAAACCAAACAGTAAACCATCTAGTAATTGGTTCCTTCTCATTAAGGCCTCTACTCTCTGCAAATTTGGTCAAATTTCATTTACCTCAGCAAAAGGTGACAAGGGACGTCTAAACTTATACTCCTAAGACAATTTGAGTTGAAAGGTTTGTCCTTGACATAACATTTTTCAACTCCCTTTTTCTTGCATTTAACACTTTTATTGTGACTTTTGAAAAGTGAAATTCTTTAAACTTATATTTTTGAAAAAAGGCTAAACTTTTGTCGCAATCTAAAATATATTTTCATAAACTAAAAGGTTTGTCCTTGACATGACATTTTTGGCTCCCTTTCTCTTGCTTTTAACACCCCTAATGATGTTTTCTAGAAGTGGGATTATATTAAGTCACCTCAAAATTAAAAAACTTAAAAAGAATTCTCAATATTTTGATATTTGCATCCTTTTTTTGTGCATTTGTATCATATTTTGCTTTATTTTGGTACCTTAGTTCGTGCAATCTCTTTTTTTTTCAATACCTCAAACTTCTTCCATGGCTTTATCTAGGCAATCATCTAACTCTATACAAGCATGTATGCTAAAATACATGCAAGGATGATATGTGATATTTGATAACTTGTAAACTCATATGATGAAACAAGATAACATTCTTAGCCCAGTTGGAGAGAGAGATGTACAAGTTGTTCTTGAACTAGGACTCAAGAGAGGCTTGGAGGCTTTTCAAAGAGCATTTTTTTGCTACACCCATTACATTTCCTAATACATGGGGACAAGTCTACACACAATGGCAAGTGAGCCTCCTCTTTTTTATCTACAAGAGCCTTGCCCAAAGATATCTACTTTCTTATAACGAGTAGGGTTCAAGGGGCTGTTGATAGAGTCAATATAGATAACACATAGGATTATGGTGGTTTAGTAGTAGCTAAGCACTTTATACATTCTAGGAAATTTGCGGTAGGACTTCTAGCATACATGTTTAATAAAGCCATGTGTGAAGGCTTTCTAGAGAAATTTGCACATATCCTCAAGTCAGCTAATCCTACATTTTGTAATAACTATTACACTATCATGGTTGGTCACACATTGGCCAAGTTATATGCCTCCATTCTTGAGCATGAGTCGAGCGGCTACATAGAGAGATAGGGTCTTCGAGCACAGAGGCATGCCATAGGAGCAACTTTTCTACATTTGATTACATCTTTTCACTCAAAAGTGATTATTGAGAAGGGTAAATATCTTGGTCAATGGATCTATAGTTGCTTTGTAGACTTTCATTAAAACTTTTGATATATTATCAAGAGCCAAATTTTTACACATGTTACACAAGTTAAATGATATGGGAGTGCCTAGGGAGTTCATTTGGGGCATTCTAACACTATATGAGAGGGTTGTTAGTAGAGTACAGACATTGAAAGGCCTTTCAACACCTATTCATTCCACCCTTGGGGTGAAGCAAGGATGTTGATTTTGTGTGTGTGTGTGTGTGTTTGTTCCTCTATTCATTTGTCTTTTACAACTTCACACATTACTATTAAAACTTGTACATTTTTCGGTCTTTTCCTAATAAGCAAATAGATTTTCAATATGCCTTTAGGGATGCAAATGCGTAGGGTTTAAACTCACACCCCTGTTTCACTCAATCTATATCCAAACGGCTATGCCACAACCCCTTTGGCTCTGTGTGTGTACGTGCGTGCGTTTTGAAAAGAACATTCCATTACTTTTTGAAAGTCAAGAAACAATCATTTATATCATAAAGATCATTTACCCATTCTTAGATGAGTCAAGGGCTCCTTTAGCATTTTGGCACTTTTCCTCTCTTATAGGGGTCCTTTTTTTGTTTTACATAAAAAGTTTAACATTCCCCTAAATTGAAGTTATATTAGTGAGTCATATATATATATATATATATATATATATATATATATATATTTAGTGAAAATTGAGAAGGATTGAAGCTTGCCTGGAAGTGAGCTATGGCGGAGAACAAGAGCAAGAAGAGAGAGAGACAAATGGAAACTCCAACAGTCACAATGTGTGGCCGGGCCTTCCTTTATTCAAATTGTCACTAAAAGAATAAAGAATAAAGTGATGATGACGGACACCCGCCACCTGCAATGTACAGTGGCGGGTATTGTCAATGTAGTAATACATGGGCAGTTAGACAGAGGTGCCTTTACCCCCAACAACCTTCTACTTAAAGGTGAATCTGCCCTAGTGAGGAGTGAAAGGAAAAAGAAAAGACATTACAATGTATACCTGTACAATAGGATGAGAAATAACGTCATCTCATCCAACGCCCATCAATCTCCTGAGGAAGGCAAAGCGCTCAATAGTGAGGCTTTTCATGAGCAGATCTGCAAGATTTTCGTCAATGGAGATCTTGACAAGGTCAATAAACTTGTCCTCCACGACCCCACGTATGAAGTGATACCTCACCTCAATGTGTTTTGTCTTCCCATGGAAGACCAGATTCTTGGCTAGCTAAATAGCACTCATACAATCCGAATGCAGCATAGGTATAGAATCAATCCCAAGGTCATGAACCAAACGGCCCAACCATATGGCCTCCTTGCAAGCCTCAGTGTGGCCGCAACATACTCGGCCTCAGTGGTAGAGAGAGCAATACACTTCTGAACCCTAGACATCCAAGAGACATCACCTCTAGCATAGGTGAATGCATAGTTGGAAGTAGACTTCCTACTATCTGCATGTCTTGCATAATCGGAGTCTGTGTACCCCACAACTCTTGTATCCTGGCTGCCATAGCAAATACACATATATGTTGTGCCCTTCACGTATCGCATGATACCCTTTACAGCATCCCAATGCTTTTTGCCAGGTGTAGCCATATAGCGTGCCACAACACCAACTGCAAAGGCAATATCTGGACGAGTGGCTATCATGGCATATATCAAACTACCCACAGTTGATGCATAAGGGATCTTGACTATCTCTGCCCT
Source organism: Lygodium microphyllum (assembly GCF_053477565.2). Taxonomy (NCBI): domain Eukaryota; kingdom Viridiplantae; phylum Streptophyta; class Polypodiopsida; order Schizaeales; family Lygodiaceae; genus Lygodium; species Lygodium microphyllum. The sequence goes on from NC_141149.1 coordinate 82,554,554, forward strand.
CTACTCATCCATCTGGGGCGAACAATTGGCGTGTGAAACCTTCACATAAGAAGGTAATGGATAACCAATAGGCTTTATGTCATGCATGTGGAAACGCTCAAGGACTTTATGAATGTACTCCCTCTATGAGAGATAGAGTAGTCCCTGTTGCCTGTCGTGCTTAATGCGCATATCAAGAATGTGAGAGGCATGTCTCAAATCCTTCATCTCAAGGCTCTTCTTCAACTGAGATTTAAGAGCATCCAGCTCATCATGAGCTTTTTCTGCTATCAGCATATCATCCACATAAAGTACCAAAATAAGCAATAAGCCATCACTGGCTTTCTTCTGGAAAGACACGGATCCATATAGCACTTCTAGTGTAGCTCTATGACTACATAAAGGCATCAAACTTATGATACTACTCCCTAGGTGCCTGCTTCAAGCCATAAAAACTTTTCTTCAACTTGCACACTAGATGCTCCTTGCCAGGTTCTGCAAAGCCCTTAGGCTGCTCCTTGTATATCTCATCATGCAAATCCCCATGCAAGAATGCAATCTTGACATTCATTTGGTACAAGTCCAAGTCAAGCTGCATGACTAAGGCCAAAACTAAGCATAGGGTGGTCATCTTGACCACATGAGAAAAGACTTCATCAAAGTCAACTCCATGCTCCTGCTTAAAACCCTTAGCAACAAGTCTTGCCTTATAAGCCAGCTTGGGGTTTCCAAGGGTACTTTTCAGCTTGTACACCCATTTACATGGCAAAGCCTTCTTACCCTTAGGTAGTGCAACCAAATCCCAAGTCATATTCTTGTGCAGGGAGTCTATCTCAGACTGCATAACCCTCTCCCAGGAGTAACTATCACCCTTGCGCATAGCCTCATCATAGGTGAGAGGCTATCCTACATCGGTAACCAAGACATGATGCATCGAGGGCTCAAATATGTCAGGTGGATGTCTATCTCTAGTAGACCATCTCACGGCAGACTCTGCGACCGGTCCAACACCCTGGTCATGTGTACCAACTGCTGGTGTAGGCTATCCAACTGGCTATGCAGGAGCACGTGGCTTCTCCTGGAATATAACCCTGTGTATCTCTACTACCTTCTCAGACTACATATGTATCTTGTCTTCATGGAAGACTACATCATGGCTGCAGATGACTTTTTGTGCTTGCGGATCCCAAAGGCGGTAACCCATCTCGCTTGCATCCCCATAGCCAAGGAAAATGCATTTGACACTCTTAGGATCTAACTTAGTACGCTTGTCTTTGGGCACATGGCAGAATGTCTCACATCCAAAGACACGTAGATGCGCATAAGATGGAGGTTTCCCAGTCCATACCTCCTCTGCAATCTGGAAATCCAAACCACTAGCAGGTAATCTATTTATGACATGCACAATTGTACTGACTGCCTCAATCCAAAAGCTCTGTGGTAAGCCTGCATGGCTAAGCATACTGCGTACACGCTCCTGGATGGTTCTATTCATCCACTCAGCCAAACCATTCTGGGGTGGGGTATAGGGGGCAATCAATTGACGCTTAATACCCCTCTCGTCACATAGTTGCTCAAAAGCACGTGACACATATTCTCCCCTATTGTCAGTCCTAAGGCATTTTAGCCTATGCCCAGTCTGGTTTTCAACAAATGCAAGCCATCTCTGAAATACAGCCAAGGCATCAAACTTAAGCTTAATGGGGCAAGCCCAGACTTTATGCGAAAAATCGTCAATGAACATTACAAAATACTTTGCACCACCCATAGACTGACCGGGCATGGGCCCATAGACATCTGAATATACCAATGCCAGGGGCTCACTCATGCATGTCCTACCAGACTTCTTATGTGTATTCCTAATCTGACTGCCATAAAGACAATGCTCACATGAATCACAACATGCGTAGTCAAGGGGTGGTAAGTACTGCAAACTAGAATGCATTTTCATTCCCTTCAAGGACATATAGCCTAAACAGGCATGCCAAAGAGATACATATGGGATGAAACCCACTAACAAAACATGGTCAATAGAGGACCCATCAACTATAAGAGGATAGAGATTGCGAGCTTTGGCACCTCTAGCAAGCAAAAGTCTGCCACGAGTGATCTTCCAGGCAGAATCCCCAAAAGAAACATGAAACCCAGCATTATCAAGCTACCCTGCAGACATAAGACTGTGTGTAAGTGCAGGTACATGACGTACATCCTCTAACAAAAAAGTATTGCCAGTAGAGAACTGCAGCCATACATCCCCAATGCCAACAATAACAAGTGATCGGTCATCACCCAAGTGAACTAAACCAGAGACAGTGCGGTAGGAGTGGAACCACTCACGGCATGGTGTAACATGAAATGAAGCACCAGAATCCAAAAGCCAGCACTGCACATACATAGAGTGAACATCGATCAACGACGTAGCATCACAAGAACTAACTGCAAGTATGTACTCCTCATCGGAGTCATCACTCTGCATGACATTTATCTCCTCAATTTTCACACTGAATTTCGCAAAAAAAAAAAGCTACGATTAGAGGACTTTCGTGTACTTTGTCTTTCCCCTACTCTTTGTGCTTCTCATTGCGCAATTCATGACACTGTGGGCATATATGACCCTTTTTGCTGAAATGATGACATGTCACATTAGCATTTCTCCCACGCAACTTATTGCGCGACTTAGACCTAAACTTCTGCGAGTCTCTACCACGGCCATTCCCATGGTCATTCTTGTCATTACCATCTCTGCCTCTAACAGTCAAAGCATGCGACACACAAGAGGCATCCAAGCTCTTACGATTGATCTCTTCCTGCATAAGAGCACTCACTACATCAAGCAAGTTCAAAATAGTAGTAGGAGCACATAAGGCAGTGCGAAATACATCCCATGACTCGCTTAGAGTCCCAAGCAAAAACAATGGAGTAACCTTATCATTAAAGGTAATGCCCTGCGAAGTCAAGTTCTTGAGAATAGCATGGAACTGGCTCAAATGAGTAGACATTGTCATATTCTCCTTCATGCGTAGGTCCACAAGCTGCTTCAACCAATACATCTGACTTGCTGGACTTTTCTTGTCGTAGAGGTTCATAATTTTATCCCAAAGCTGCCAAGCACTCTGTGCTTCCTCAACCACATTGTAATGCACATATTCAATGAGAGACAAGATGAGGGTGGACTTGCATAACTCATCAAGCTCATCCCATTCGTCATCAGTCATAGTCTCATGTTGCTCGCCATGCATTCTTAGTGGCTTTATCTGCGATTTCTGCACCAATACCTGCTAAACTCGGCTCTTCCAATAGGCATAATTCATACCATCAAGCTTAATGATATTGAAGATAGCACTGTCAGTGAAAGAAAAACCCATAATGCATTCCAAAACATTGCAAACAGTTCAAAACTGCTTGTTGTTTTCTACTCTAAACTGCCAAAATACCACCAAAACCAAGGCAAAATGACCACGAACTGATACTAATGATGATGTCCACCAAGTACCATCAAAAGTATATAAAATCAGGATGATTCGACATGAAAATTCCACATTAGTCCATACACAACTGCTTGCTGTAATAAATTACAGCCAGGTACAATGAGAGCAAACTCTAAGCGAAATCAACGCATTAAGTCAACCACAGACTGTCAAAGCATAACCAACATCAAGCGGGCATAAATCAGCATATGACAGTCATATGGACATTGAGCAAATACCCAAGCATGTCAAACGAATCCATTAGTAAGCCAGCACACCCCCTGTGTAATAGGGCAAAGTGTACACAATACTGGCAAGACCTGACACAAAGGGGTGTATGCTCAGTAAGTGCAAAGCCCAAATCAGCCCAAGTACATGTATGCCGACCACGACATATCAACCATGCAACATCCAAGTGAAGAAGATCCCAGTCTTAGAAGACTCAAAGCTCAATAGCATAAACCACCTACTCACTGTCTGTCAAACATCCAACGATACTCCCATTGGCACAAAAGCTGTATGGTTCAAGCCAAGAAGCTCAAGAAAGGCATATGAGAGCACCAGTGACGAACGATCCAAGACCATACATCAATAAGACATCATGAGCATATAGGCTTTGTAGCCTCCAAATAAAGCATCCATAGACATCAACTGTATCCCAAATACAACTATGGCAAGCCAAGAAATATCCCAAGTAAGTTCTGGGAAGCTAGATGCAAGCCAAGACAAGGCACTAATAGCAATCATCTCCAAACAATGTAACTGGCATGTAGTAGTGGCATATGCCAAGCATGTAAAGACCGGTCAGACATAGGTAGCATACATGCCATATGTACATCCAAGACGGAGCATCAAATGTATTCCAAAACTAGCTCAAGCTCAAATGAAGATCTGGGACCAAAGACAAGCTCGATGTCGTACCCTGAAGGTCAATACTTCATTGCATATCCCAAAGACATAGCCCAAAACCAATAGGCATAACCAAACTGGAGATAAAATAACCTGTCAACCAAGGTAGCATAAGTCCCAACCAACAACAAAGTGTCCGCATCCAAATCAAGGCTCAATAGCTCTCAAATAGCATATCCAAGCATAAACCATGATGACCAAGCATCAATATATCCAACAGAACACCCGAATGTCAACAAAGAGCATTATGCATAAGCAATCCCTAATAAAACTTTGTTGCCCAAACAATATACAACAGTAAATCCCTGCATAAATCAAGCTATGGAAGCTTAAACCAAGTCCCAAAGCATCTCAAAACATTGAGCAAACATCCCCAAAGTATCTGGGCATCAAATACCAAGCCTCCGGAGCATTACATAAGCTAAGAGCATGACATTTTCTTGCTGTAAATCAACTCAGATCTATCGCAAAAAATGATGTGATCAGAATTTGGTATATCTGATATCGCCATCGCATCCAGAGCGTGCCAAAACCCCAAGTTAGACTCTTACCTTGCCCAAATCGGGTTCCGGATACCCGAGATATGAGAAAAAATTGGATTTTTAAGCCAGATTTTGAAACAAGCGCAAAAATAACGTGACCTTATTGTGGGGCCTGCTGGTTATGCTAAGGATAAGGGGGCATACAAGATGCCCAATGAAGCCAAGGAACACCTGCAAAGAGCCTATGAGGGCCGGAGAGAGGCGAGAGATGAAATCTTACCTCAGGGGGAAGAAGCCATGGCTGGCATTGAAGCTCCAAGCTCTAGGTCTTCAATCCGGGCTAAAGTAATGTCGTGCCAAGCTCCATGATCAAGATCTAATCCAAAGCTATGATATCAATTGAAAGGTGAGAAGGATTGAAGCTTGCTTGGAAGTGAGATATGGCGGAGAGCAAGAGCAAGAAGAGAGAGAGATACAAATGGAAACTCCAACAGTCACAATGTGTGACAAGGCCTTCCTTTATTCAAACTGTCACTAAAAGAATAAAGAATAAAGTGACGGTGACGGGTATCCACCACCTGCAGTGTGCAGTGGTGGATACTGTCAGTGTAGAAATACACGGGCTGCTAAGCAAAGGCGCCTTTACCCCCAACATTTAGCTTAGTAAACTTTTTGTATCTTTTTCCTATCATAATATTCATTAGTAGCAAACTTACAATGCATGCATGTGTATACACACATACTGACATTATCAATGGGACTATTTTTAAGTGTTTGTTACTAACTTTTCCCCAACACACCTTACTTCTTAGACATTGGTTTGATTGTAATTGATTTAGCCACACCATGTGAACATGCCTTTATCAATCCTCTTTAATTCATCCAAAACCAAGGTATAATAAATATTTCCAAGCCATCCCACTTTTTCAAACTAGCTTTGCTGGAAATCATTATCAAATGTTTATGTTTCTAGAGTCGTCAATGTTGTACTAATGGGATAGTTCCAATCTTTGAACTAGGTGCATTAGACAAAAGGTAATGGTTACTTTAGGCTTACTTTGTTTCATTTGCTTAAGTAGAGCATAATCCCTTCCTCTTGCTTCTATATTCAAGTTATGCACATCTCAATCAGAACATGGACAAATTCTAATTTGTAGCTTCTCTACTCCAATATTGTGGAACAATTTATTAACATAATCAAGCCTTTAATTACCTTTCAATTTTGGACATGCACTTCTCCAAGTTGTCAATCTAATGATGTTCTCGTGAATAGTTGGTTGTTTATTGGTCATGGGAGAAGTTGGCAACCTTTGGACGAATGAACAACCATCGAATCACAAACTTGCCTTCAATAGATAATCAAAAGCTCTTTTAATCAAAGTTTACGGTTTTGTAATGTGGTAAGTGCATCATCATTGACTCATGTAAGCACCGAATTGACTACTGACCATGACACATTCTAGCAAACTGCAAATGATGCATTGATTTGTTCCCCTTATAAGTTATTAACTATCACCAATTATCTGAGTATTACAATGCCCATATTTGTAATGGTGCAGGTATTAGCAATTGACCAATCAACTCATAAAGCATTGCACACTAAAGCTCAATGATGAGTCTTGTTATGCATGACATGTGAATCTATAAAAAGTAGTAGAGTGAGTAGCCAATCAATAGTCCTTACAACCACTTGCTTGTGATACCCACATTCTCATACTTTCACACATCGACCAAGTGAAGGTGCATTGCATTTCATCAAATGTTGTTTGTCTATCCATGTGAAAATATTCAAATGCCATGCAAAGACAAATTTGTTACTCATATCATGCCACAATTACCAAAATTTATGGCAATAAAGCATTTTGATGTAGATACATTGTCACATGATAGCCTACTTGGATTACAATGAAGCTAGTTTCATACCCCAAGATAGGGTTTTTAGATATTAAAAACTCAAACTTATAGTGTTCTTGCATCCACTACTTTATATTGAGAATGGCCATTGGAATATTTATTGAACTATTGGGCAAATCAACCTTGATGTAGAATGACTTAATCTTCACATTTTCATTTCCACTTTGTTGCCAAATCATTGCAATAGAAACAAACAATGAGATTGATTGAAAAGTGAAATTCAAAAATTCAAAAATTCAAAAATTTTATGTTTACAAAGCATACATTTGCATCAAATGCCTCACGAATTTGGTCCAACCACGCATCATGATTTTGAAATTTCTAATAACTATGTTTATATTGCATGACAACACGACATTCCATATTTTCAAAATCTAAGGTATGACCATATCTAAGGTACCAAGTATTGGTTGAATACATGAATTCGAACCACACCCTCCTTATTATAACCTTCAAGCTAATTTGATTTAGTAGCCTTAATAAAGGTTCTCCACGTCAACTTCCTCTCTAATAAATCATTTGTCTAGAATGTTAGGGAATTATGGAGTACTTGTGACTTTGCTCAACTAATTTGCTTTAGTAGTCTTAATAAAGGTCCTCCATATCAACTTCCCCTCTAATAAATCCTTTGTCTAGAATGTTAGGGAATTATGGAGTCCTTGTGACTTTGCTCAACTCTCTCCTACCGAGATTTGGGACTATCACATGGCTAAAATTACCAAGTATTCTAAGAACCACGATGAGCAACAAGCTAAAAGGGAGACGGGGCAACTTGCTACAACCAAGGAGTTTAGAGGTGCATTGCTAGAGGCCTTGGTGTCATACCCTGGTGATCGTATATAACTTCATCTCCTAGAGGAAGTGGAAGTATTTATCAAGGATTTGGAGCTCTACAAGATGTCTAGCCTCGAGGTCCAACTAGGGCGAACACTCTGCTACTACAAGAGGCACCTACCTCAACATATTTGGGCACTTCGAAACATAAGTAGAAGAAAGAAACCATTGCCTTGATTGAGGATGACAAGGGCAACCAATACTTTGATGAAGCATCCATCTACTATTGTTGGGATATCCTTCTCTCCATCACAAGGCTAGGAATGAAAGATCGAGGAATTCTTTCAATATATGGATCGATTTGTTGATCATGACTTGGCCCGTATCTCTAGCAAGGCCCTTTACTAAGGAGGAGTTGGTTTTTGTGGTCAAATCAATAAAAAAGAGCCATGCTTCGAGGCTTGATGACTTTCCTACTCAATTCTATCTTGAGATATGGGACGTTTTGTGTTGATGACGTATGTAATATGCTTGATCACTTCAAATTTTTTTGGCAACATGTCTAAGATTGCTAATGAAGGGATCATTAAGCTGGTGCCCAAATTAACGGAAAGGATGAAGCCTAAACATAAGAGGTCACTCACAATGCCAAATGCTCCACACAATCATGGCAAAATCTTTGGCACACAAGATTGAGCATGTTCTCAATCCGCATGTACATTGCATGTAATATGGCTTCATTCATGGTAGACATATTCAAGATGCCTTTCTCAATGTCATACTCAACATTGATCATGCACTAGCTCGTAAAGATGATTGTTTGCTCCTCAACATTGATATTTAAAAGGTTTATGATCAAGTTGTCTTGGCTACCCTTGAGAAGTCTACATTTGGTAATTGGTTCTGTCTTATCATACATGCCTTACTCTTAAATGCTTAGGCCATCATGTTCATCACCGATATGCATCAAGCAACTTTGCTCTCCAACGAAGTACTAGGCAAGGATGCCCTATTGCTCCTTTGCTATTTGCAATACCTACACCTTCTTTGCTGTATTGATCATGCTTTAAGGGCTCAAATGACTCATCCTTTAGTTTTACATGATGGTAATTATTTATACACTCAAATGTTTGTTTGTGATAATTCCAACATCATGCATGCTAACCCTCTATGCATAGGCACTTTACTTGGCATTTATGATGAGTTTTCTTTCTTCTCAAGCTCTAAGGTCAACAACCAAAAATTTGAGTTTCTCTACTAAGATGAATTGGGATAGAATTGAAGGCTTGTTCAAGAGAGTCCTATGGTTTTACAAAGATGCCAAAGGATGGCTCGCCATTCCTTAGAAACAAGTCACTTCACACATAGATAAGGGTGGACTAGGGCTTAGAGTACAAATGCAGGTCCAAAGGCTCTCAATCGTACTTCTTAAAAGATATATTAATGAGCAACCATGGTCTATTTTGATCAGTAACTAGATCTCTACCTCCAAAATGTATGGTATCATGCCTTTGACAATGGATTTGTCCTAGCTCGTCAAAATGCTAACCTCTACTACGAAATGCCACGTAAAAGGCTTGGATGCTAGTAAGATATTTAGAATCAAGATTCAAGTTCTTTTCTTAGTGTGAAAGAGTTGCTATCAAATTTGGGTTGAACAAGAAAGAAGCTTCCTAGTTACAAGATGGAATGTCTAAAATGAAAGATGAGTGGCTTGCCTCTCCCTACATGACCAATTAGGCTTTTCTTAAATACTTTGAACAATTCTCGTGGTAAACCACTAATGGTTGCAAAAGGAAGGGCAGGCTTGGGGAGCGCAATACAAGGTGGTTGCTCATGACTGCGAAGCCTTGGCAAAAAGAGGACCCTAGAGGGGTTTTAGGACATGGAAGAAGAATCTCAAAGATGCCACTGTCTCATTCAAAGTTGGTGCTTTGCTTTGGCTACTAAAGATGAGATATCCAAGTTCCGACACGTTAAACCAATGTGTGTTTTGTGCGAGAAACAGGTTGAAACTGTCAAGCAAGCATGCATGTTGGGATTGTCAAGAGACTAGAGCCTTGTGGAGGAAGATCAAGAGAGCTATGTAAGGGATGAAGTTGCACCTCATCGTTGGGTGGAAGCAGATGCTACTTGGAGACCGCCGAGGCAATCTGAATGAAGCCTCTGAAAAATTTCGGAATATTCTCCACCCTGCTGAGGTTGGAGCCCATATGGTCAAAAAGATGACAAAGTCTGATGAGGCTATCAAGCCCATTTTTAAGCTCGTCAAAGGGCCAAAGTCTTAGCTCCCCCCAACTACTAGGGGAGATGTAAATATTTTACCTTCGAATATAATATAAATCTCACATTCTGTATTAAAAAACAATTTCAGAAGCATGCATACTCAAACACACTAGCATTGCGCATGGGTAAGATCCCGTGATTAGCACATAGTAATGGTAAACTTTTGGGGTAAGGATGAAATCCCTTTTACCTAGACTGTAACTAAACACATACAAGCACCGACAAATATAAGATTCTTAGATGTTACAAAGCTGCCTGGCCATGGTCAACTGCATTAGGTTATCACCCAGGTTTTACAATTGGCCTGTTAAATCATTTGCATAAGCAGTCGTGATTTCATGTTTTGTAAGATATCCTTCGCTTTACAGTCAAATTGACAAAATTATAATATACAATTCAAGCTTAATTATCACCTCACACCAAGAGATGTTTGCTGTGGACCTCGGTGAAAATTAAGCAACATCAATTTCTCTGCCAGCTCTGAGTAAGCTTCACCGCACGTGCAATCCCCTATCTTTTTACAAGCAACATATGAAACTTCTAGGGTAGCTATTTACCCCCTGCCTTTGCATAGGTGTCCCTTAAAGTAACAGTTCTGTTGAAGACTAGTTTCTTGGGGCTCGAATCCATGTCCACGCAGAAGTAGCCTGCAAGAAGACACAAAGCTGAGAATAAACCTGTGAAGTTCTACATACAGTTACAAATTTCACAGTTCAATTGGTTCCCACTTATTCAATAGCTTTCTATGTTCTGTTGCCAGGTCAGTGATGTACAGGGCCCAGGATGTAGCTACAGTTAGGAGTTAGCTATGTTTGCTTAGCCTGATACTCTTGGACAGACAGAAAGCAACTACATTTTTGTCTTAGAAAGAGATGTGCTGGACAGTGATTCTAACTCTTGAAGAGGATCCGCAAAATAAACACCCTTGTCTCACTGAAACTACCACTTCAGATTTGAACATGTTTCTAGTAATTATGGGCTCAATCCAAAGACCTAGATCTTGCATATCATCAAAACAGAGCATTCTGGATTATAAAAAACATTCACTATACGTATCCAATGACACTTGTTGCATCAGCTCGTAAGGTTAAGTCAACAGAGGCAGGTGACGCTTGGACCACTCAAGCATCATTTAGTAAGTAGCATCAAGTGAACACTACCATTCAATAATACCACTGCCTGCACTGGATGAATACCTTCTATACAGCTGTCCATGTAATCAGCTGCATCAATGGTGACTTTTAGTCATACCCGCAAACAATTGTCGCATGCAACTCTCTAAAACAGCCTAAACCTGATTAGCTCATCCCTATTTTCTGACATTCAAAGCCATATGTACACCTATTAATAGTTAGTGGGCTGATAACATTCTCATTTTCATCCCGGCTTTACAAGTTTAAATTTGTACATCTTACATTGAACACTATCAGAAGCACAATAGACAAAATAAACTTATAATAACTTCATCATAGGATAAATTTATACCTAATCGTTCAAATTGGAACTTTTCACCAGGTCTAGCATGTTCCAAGGAAGGCACGGCAAAAGCATCAGGGATTACTGTTTTTGAATTTGGGTTTAAATCGGAAAGCCAATCCTCAAGCTCACTTGGGTTCTGCAACCATTCAGTACATGTACTAGTTATCAACCAAACTGGAACAGTAGACTAGTTGAGAGCATTATGAATGAAACTTGTCAATTGAAGGGAATCGGACCTCTGAAAGAAACAGCTTTTCAAATAATCGAACCTCCACTTTCAGTGGACTGACTCCACATGAAGGCTCGGAAACCCAATGAATAACACCCTGCATAACAGAGTAAATGTTTACTGTTGGCACAATAGTTAACAATTAAAGAAGGCCAAGAGCTGAACAATACCTTTGGTTTAGTGCTCTTTGTGGGGTCATATTCAGCATGTAGCTCCACCACAGTGGTCTTATCCTCCGCATAGATGACATCAACACATTTAATAGGGAAAGCATATCTGCAAGGTCCGTGTGACTAGTGCATAAGTCTGATCATAACATTTGAATATGAAAGAGAGAGCCATCATGTAAGGTAACCAACCTCAACATAACTGTCTTTCCAGGAGCAAGACCATAATAATCTTTGGAATCCTGGAGTCGAAAGTCTGATGATTCAATGTACACAACTCTGCTAAATGGTACCTGTTTGGTGTTCACAATTTCAAATCAGACCATACATTAATTTATATTTTACAGGAAACTCTGTAAGGGAAAACCAGACAGATGGATTGGTAGAAGGATAATGCAACCATATATGGTTGATCTGGACTGCAAAAGTTGGAAACAGACTAGCTTGAGAAATACATCACCACCATCTAATGTGTACTAATTAAATTCTTCAGGCCATTTCACTATTTCACCGTATACTAGAGCAAGAGAAAACCACACAGACTGCTGGAGTGTCAAGTTTGAACAAATCATTTGGAGAAATACAATATTACGATCTAGTGTGTACAAATTAAAGTCTACTTTACTGTTAAAAGACAAAATGAATTACCTTATAATGGGATGCATTATCACCGTCAACAGCATCTGGCCAAAATTTTGCTGGCAGATTTATTATAGTACTTGCCTCCAGATTTCTTATCACTACCTGCAAAAACAGTTCCTCATTGTCAATTCAAAGAGTGCTTAGCTTGGAGTAAGAACTCGTAATATTGTCCAAGAGTCCTTGTCCAAACATAGTGTGACTTGGAGTAAGAACTCGTAATATTGTCCAAGAGTCCTTGTCCCAACATAGTGTCACCTACCACATCCAGTTTTTGTGGCATTCCCCAATTTGACACTTAGGATATCTTACCTTAAGAGGCTTCAGAACAACCATCACTCTTCGAGAATTTTTATTCAGATCCTCCCGAATGTAATGCTCAACTTTATCGAGCCTGATCATGCTATTGTCACTGTGAACATAAGCAAATATACTTTTTGTATGAATTAAAGCTGGTCACAAGTTTACTTTCCAAAAAAAAGTAGGAAAACTTATGTGCTCACAACATGAATTAGAAGAAAACAGTTGAATACATTTCTGGAAGAACCAATAAACAAGACAACAGCTAATGATGAAATGTGTTTATAGTACAAGAAATTATCATGTCAACAAATATTATTTTCTTCATACTTGGATTATATGAAGCTTAGGTGCATCAACTTTTATGCTCAAGGTTCAGCATTGCAATGATAATGTGGCAGTTGGACCTTGTGCCAACCTTCGTGGATGGGTGAAGGTAGGATATTAAGCAAGCATGCTCTTCTTTAACAAAGGTGGAGATACTGTTAGGACACATACATTTTTAGTGGGAACGCGTACACCTAGCATCACCACTGACTGTGCAGCCAATGACATGACAGGTGCTGATCTGGTAGGCAGGCAGACAGGCATGTAGACAGACAGAGACACTGGCCACAAAAGGAAGATATGGGAACCAGCTCGCACAATGGGAAGTCCTAGTCCAATGAGCAACACACCATACCAAGGAGAGCAAGCCCACTATGGGTATAAAGACAACTTTCTTCTTCAACCAACACTCTGCTGTATATGGTTTACTAGGTAAGTCATAGACCTAGGTTTTGCAAGCTTCTATGCAATATAATTTTGGAGATTCCTTGATTAAAAAACAACACCATGTAACTTTTCAAAAAGAGCTTTTCAATTATCTGGGAGCACACATTGCTAACTTCATACCATCTGGCCAAAGCTAAAACTAAGTATATCCTGAGGTTCAACCAAGCATATCCTACAGCTAGAACTAAGCATATTCTAAAGCTAGAACTAAGCAAAAAGAGCTTTTCAATTATCTGGGAACACGCATTGCTAACTTCATACCATCTGGCCAAAGCTAAAACTAAGCATATCCTAAAGTTCAACTCAGGAAGTTTGTTGGAACACCTCCACCATTCGTCCTGAGAACAAAAAAGATAAAAAATAACTGAGTACCTCCTTGTTATCCCCACATCACGAACAAAAGTGTTTATCGCTTCTGGAGTAACTCCTTTTCGTCTTAAACCTGCCAAAGTCATTAGACGGGGATCATCCCATCCATCTACCCATTTTTCCCGAACCAATCTGTTCAGCTGCTCAAAATACGCTGGATAGTACAGTAAGTGACTGGGAATCTACAAACAACAGATGGTTGATATGGTCACTTCACTGATAGAGCTAGCACATACCTTCCGTTTTGAAAGGACCGTATTTGTTACACTTAATCGAGAGTACTCCCAAACATAAGGACAATACAGATCTAGAGCTTTCAGAAGCCAGTAATACGATGCCCTTCGGGTCTCAAACTCCAAACTACAAAGCTGTCAAAAGAAACAAGGTCAACATTGCTGTGAATGCTTGATCAAAGCTGCCAGAAAATGACAAAATATGGTTAGTGTCAAATAAGACAGTTGACACAGCTTAAAACAACACTTACAGAATGAGTAATATTCTCAAGGGAATCAACTATGCAATGTGTGTAATCATAGCTTGGATAAATGCACCACTTGTCACCAGCATGTGGGTGAGGCGTGAACTGTCCAGCAGAGACACATCATTATCCAGACAAGAGACTCTTATATTAGGTAGTATGAAGCTATACTTTAGTGAAATGCATACCTTTATCCGATACGCAATCAGATCATACATATTATAATTGTCACTCTTCATATCTTGCTTCATTCGGAGGGTTGCCTTTCCTTCATCAATCAATCCCCTCCTCATGTCATCAAAAACTTTTAGTGACTCCGCAATTGGGCGGTTCCTCCATGGGCTTTCCATTTTCCTTTCCCTGTATTCTTTGATCTCATCTGGAGTCTGGACAAAAGAGCCAAGGCACAATGCATAAAAGGATAACTCTTCACAGTTTAAGAATGCCCTGTAGTAAAAATCCAAGTCTGTATTCAATTTAAACTCAGCTGAGATCTTAAGAACTCCTGATATAGTGAGTCCCTATTGGCCTTTACCTCTTCCTTGAAGGTTCAAGAAGTGCTTAAGCCCACTACAGGCTGGAAAATTTTCCAAACAAAGAACCAAAAATATTGACTTATTAAAGTATTTCAGGATTCAGGAAAGCAGCTTATTTCTGGCTTTGTGTTTGTTGCCTCCAGACTGAGTTAGAGGACTGTTAGCGAATAATATAGTGCGTACAGATATTAAGGTCAAAGGGGACAACCTTGTGGAATTATCGGTTGCACAAAAACAATACCCTACACAAAGCCTCCCAATGATGAAGTCATGCATTAATGTATTCTTCTGTCAATTTAACCAATTTCAAGGTTGCAAGCAATATATCTCAAGCATCTAGCATATGAGCCCATTCCATACTTGTTGTTGTTCATTGGCATGACAAGGGCATTCTCTTCCATGAAATGATATCTCTAACTCATCTCTGATCTCCTTTGTGACAGGTTAAAGTCGTAACTTTGTTAATGCAAAACACTTCCATGTGATAACATCCTCAACTCATGTCTGGTCTACGCTAACATCTATCAACTTTAAACATTGGAGGCAAGAATGTTAATTGCAACACTGCTCAAGTTCTTTCAGGAGGGCCTCAAAAGGAGTGTGCATTCCAAATGGTTATGCTTCACTTGAAAGTACAAGTTTTCACAAGCTTCGATGCATAGTACGAGATTAGCATACCTGATGATCCACGTATGCATAGCCCTTCTTGATCAAATCCACTGCTAGATCATACAGCTCCTGGAAATAATCGCTGCTATATGTGACCTGGAAACCCACTATGAACTTGAGATCCAGTTGAAACAGTTGACTAAAGCACAAAAAATTGGACTTCTTCAAAAAATCAAGTTTACCTTGAAAGGTTTCCATCCCATCCAATGAACAATTTCTTGTATATGGTCAATATATTCTTTCTTCTCAGCTTCAGGGTTTGTATCATCATATCTGTTGCTCAAAATCAAGTAGCTCTTAAACCATGATGTAGTAGAATTTAGAAAACACTTTCAAGTGCTGATGCTAAATTGTGTGTTTTCGTCATTATTGTTAGTATTTTTGTTCTTTTTGGATACCCGGGTGTGTGTGTGTTTTGGGGGGGGGGGGGCGGGGGGGGGGGGGGAGTATGTTGTACAATCCTGAACAGTATACGAGGTTTCAAATTCTATCATCATATCTGTTGCTCAAAATCAAGTAGCTCTTAAACTATGATGTAGTAGAAAACACTTTCAAGTGCTTATGTTAAAGTGTGTGGTTTTGTCATTATTGTTAGTTTTTTTTTTCCTTTTTGGATACCCTATGTCGTACAATCCTGAACAGCATACAAGGTTTCAAAATGTATATGAAAATTTTTGACCTTCAAGGAGGCATGCATTAAGATTTTATGCAAGTCAAAGTGGTCCCTTGTATTTCTACCCAATCCAAGTACAAATATGTTTCAACATGCTCTTCAGCAAGCCTGTACCATTTGGGTGGAAGTGGTGAATTTTCCATCTCATCTATGGCCTTTGTTTCCACTAGTTTTGAGATTGCTCTTAACTTATGATCTAAGAACCTTTCAAAGCCAATGGGCTGCATCCCCTCTGTTGAGAAACCACTTCTTCCGTTTACACACTTTATTTAGGGTTTTGCACTAACAGCCCTAAAAAGGGTTTTGAGATTGCTCTTAACTTATGATCTAAGTACCTTTCAAAGCCAATGGACTACGTCCCCTCTATTGAGAAACCATTTCTTCAATTTACACACTTTATTTAGGGTTTCGCACTGACAACCCCAAAAAGGGCTAGTGTCCACATTTTGGCCAATTTTTCAATGGGCCACTTTTTCAATGGGCGCTCACACAATGGTCCGCCACCCTAAACAACTTATGCCTATAAATAGGCAGTCACTTCATTCATTCTTCACCACGCAACCTCTCTCTCTTAAGTCATTCTTCACCCCTCTTCCTCCGTCATCACACCCCCTTCCCTTCTCTCACCAACCCCTTCCACTGCCCTCACACCCCTTCAGGAGGACATTGCGGTTCATGGCTCATTGCTGCCTTCACCCTTCCTCTTCTACCTCAGGCACCATGTTCCATCATCGCACCTTGCATTTGGAGCATCTTCCACCTAACATCACCATCATTTGCTTGGCATACACCCTTCTCCACCAGGCTCCTCCTTCACCTACGTTCTAGTGTGGAGATCTCCTCCTTGCCTAGCGTCATCATCTCCAGCTTGGCGTCAACATCTTGGCCTCTGGCGATAGTCTACATCACCGAGCATCAATGATTTCATCACTTTCTATCACAAGGGCTGCTGGGACCCACGTTTTAACTATCACAGGGGCTACTAGGACCTGCATTTTTTGAACCTAGCTCCTCCTCCATCACTTGGCGTCACTTGTCTATCACCAAGGCTATTGGGACCTGCGTTTTTGCAGCCCAGCTCATCTTCCATCATCTGGAGTCAGCATTTGGGCTGCTCTCCTTGTGTTTAACAGCTCCAACACTCTGGGATTTGTGTTTTGCTGCCCAGGTCACTCCTTGGCATCGGAGGACTGCAGTTCGTCACTCCCTCAATAGCCAATGATCATCTTCCACATCTTTGACGACATTAGAGGAATGCGGTTCGCTCCCTCAACAACCGACTTTTACCTTCTAGGGATTACTTCAATAGCTCAATACCCGAAGGATTGCGTTTTACTCCCTTCATTGTGCAGATTCCCCACAAGTGATGCCACCTAATTCAAACAACACAATGCAGTTATATTTTAAGCTTTAGGTTCGTTGTATCAGCTTTTCTTCTCATAGCATGATTCAGTGCATCATCATCATGTTCTTGTGTTTCTGAGTTTCTCTTCTCTCTCAGTGTTTGCCGTACACACACTATATTACTCCCCACAAACCCTACTATCTCTCTGCAATGTTGCTTATTTTGACATGGTATCAAAGCATACATGCTATTTTTTTACATGGTATCAGAGCGTAGGAGCTCAAAGATGTAAAGACCCTGCTTATTAAATAAGGCACAGACAAGTTGCAGATCCGGAATCATCTACTAATTTCCCCCTCGTTTATGCCGCATCACCAAAAGACATAGATACCTTTCTCTTCCTCTACGACCCACCCTTCCTTTTACAAATTACCACTCTAGTGCTATGACTTCTTCACAAGCAAATGGACAATTCGTTGGGTTCTCTTCCGACATCACGGAACCCCACCAATGCTTGCCGCCACTGAAGAGTCGTAAGGAATGTCGTCGTCATCACCACTAGAAAGCAACTGAGAAAGGGGCCATCAATCCCTTCCTGCAATCCAAGGAAGCTGATCCTTTCTGCACCTTGCATTTCTTCTTGGTGGAGGATTGAAGTCTGAGTCTCAAGCAGATGATGACTCGTCGAAGGAGTCCACGTCCTCCTTCATCTTCTTCTCCTTTTTCTTCCTAGTAGCCGCTAACACTTTTGCAGTCCTTCTGTAAATGACCTTTCGTTCCACAATGGTAACATTAGGTCTTCGACTTCTTCTTCTTCAAACCCCTTGCTGAAGTTGCAAGAGCCTCACCAAAACTTGACGAAAGCCTCTCCTATAACCACAATGATGCCTCATGCTCAAGCAGCATTGAGGTCATTTGTGTTAAGCTGATAGGAGTCGATGATGTCTGCGCCCTCAAAGCATTCGCTACTCCATCAAACACTGAAGGGAGTTTGGAGAGTACAAGTCCAATAAGATGAGCCTCTAAAAGGGCACACTGCATTTGCCAAAGCTGGTCTTGGATCTAGATCAAATGAAGTAGAAAAGACTAGATAGTATCTTTGGCCTTGAATGGAATTTGTTGGAGCTGTCCATAAAGAGTAACTGCCCTCATGGTGGAAGGTGCCGCGTACATCAGCCAACTTCATCCATACTTCAAAAGATGTCCTACAGGAGATAACTGCCGATAGGACTTCTTTGGATACACACCAAAGTAAGGCCGAGTAAGCACGGGCATCGTCCGAATCCCTTATAAGCACCGCTTCCTCATGGCTGTCTTCATCAAAATCGACTCGAACAAAAAAAGGCCGTTGAGGACGTTCAATAGCTCCGCAAACCTCGTACCATGACCGCTTCTATATTAACCAAGCCTTCATCACAGCACCCCATGTAAGATAAGCAGATCCATATAACTTGTCATCAATGGATGTGCACAAAGGAGCCATTTGTAGAGGATTTAGAAGAGAAGTAGAGGAAAGAAGGTATTTGGAGAGGGAACACAACCAAACCACAAGCACAAACTAAAGAAAATGAAAGTTCACATGCAACATTCACCAAAATCTGACCAAAATACAAAGAAATCTGCTGCGAAAAGTCAAAAAATCAGCAAAAACTGCCTGAAACAGAAAAAACGGCCAAATAATGCAATCAACCAGCCAGGAGAAGCAAAGACACCAAAATCCAGGTTGGAACTGACATGCAAGGAGGAGAGGGGTTGACGCAAGTAGTACGGACGCTAATGTCAGTAAAAACGCAGGAAAACAGGTTGCTTGGGTAGAGCAACAATCACCTAATCAGCAATGGTCGAAACAGTCCTGAAATCAGTAAAGAAAACATAGGAGGAGCATAGAACCTGAAATTTGATAAGTGGAGCAGCAATGGAAGCGTAAACATCTGCTATAACAAACTGTTGAAACACAAGACAAAAGAGAAAGGGAACGAAAGAACACTGAAGAACACAATACAGATGAGAACTCGGATGTATGCTCGAGAAATGGAATCCATATATCCAACACAAGACAATTGCATACAACAATGAGTCACTGAATATGTGGGCACCGGCACTGGCTCCTCTCTCCACGGAATCTCCACACATGTGACAGCAGATGAGTCACTGAGTGAGGAGGAGGAGCCTGAATATATAAGACAAAAATATGTCCTCAATATGATCAAGTCGGCCAGCAATAAATGCTAAATATGACCAAAATGAAGACCGTAAAAAATGTCTACAATATCCTAAATAATGTGCCCAACCTTTGCATGCACAAACTCACACATGAGCTGACATATCTGCTAAAAATGTCATACCACACCATTAGGTATTTCCTCAAGTTGTGATTGACGTTGGCTATATAAAGCTACCCTCTTATACTCTCTATTCACTTGAGTGCAAGGACCTCTGTAGCTCATGTTGCGCTTTTTGTGCATATATGAGTACTTTTTATAAGCCTATTTACTCAAACTCTCTCATCCTACTTAGATAGTTGTTCTCCTATTTGAAGTTCTTCGCCCAAACTTTCAAACATACTTAGACATATTAATGCTCATGTGAAAACTTGTATGTTGAGTTTTCTTCCATGTCCCATTCTTTAAACCCCTCCCCCAAAATAAACAAAAACAAAAAAGGCTTGGCCAAAAATTCAGAGAATCCGATAAACGAAACAACATATTTGCATCTTACAAAAAAGAGCCAAGTATATTCAACTGCAGGCAGCCAAAAACGCTTCACACTTTTGAACTCCTGATCTTAAAATATAATGCAAAAGTAAAAAAACTAGGATGCCCCTAAATTTGTGGTTTCCAGACAAGATTCCTACAAAAAAGTTAAACAAAACCACAAAGGCAAAATACCTCAAATAGCAATTGCCATTCCTGTCCTCTGCCAATCCAAAGTCTACAAATAAAGCCTGGAAATACAATTCTACACAGTTTTAGTACAAAAAATTTTCTATGAGATCATTGTACCATGCAATGATTAAATCAATGCCAATATGCAAGATAATCATGCAAATTAATGTAAGAATTTTGAAAAAGGCTTCAGCCCTACACAGCTCCCTTTGATCATCGAACATATAAATCAATTTGAGAATAAAATATTCAAAAGACTACAAAAAGTCTAACAGACCAGAAAGGGCTTCCCCAGCTTTTGTACATACTAATCCATGCATTGCATGCCCACCTTTCAATTACCTGTCTACGCTTCAAGTGCCATTATGCAAGATAATCAAAAATTGCCTCCAACCCTACACAGTTTCCGACCCTACAAGTTTCCCTCTATAATAAGCATGTAAATCGACTTCAAAGAATAACATGTCCAATTAATATACCAGAAAGAGTTTGCAACATTTGGTCATTCTATTGCATGCATTGCATGCATTGCATGCTCACCTCTAAATTAGCTGCCTATGCTTCAAGTGCCCAATGTTATAAGGCCTCTAAATAAGGAGAAGCCATGAAGTGCACCAAACACTGGTTGGATTCTCAATTAAGACATTGACAGGGGTTGAGCATATGGACTAGATGGTTAGCTGGATGGTGGTTCATGTGGATATAACTATTGGGTCGAGTGAGAAGAGTAATTGAAGTTACTGGAGTAGACACTTGAGGCACCTCGCAATGAGTGGAAAATGATTAAGTGGCAGTTGTATCTTCAGTTTCATGTAGTAGAAATATTTTTCCCTCTTATTCTCTCTCTTGTAATCATGTCTGTTGTAACCTCATTATGCCATGTCTTCTTTCACTCCATGCATTTCAATATAAAGATTTTGTGCAACCTCATCGCAACTCTCCTGTTGATACTACAGATTTTGCTTACCACAAAAAGACTAAAAGCCACCTCAGTGAAAATTATTGATAACAATACAAAGTGCAAGGCCCCTAATGTCTATGAAACATGAGGGATAACTCCTACACTATCTGCTCAAAGAAACTGAAAAGTACCTTGGCTCATGAAATTTAGGGCAAGGGTCACAAAGAATTTGGCCCAATCAATTGTTGGTAACAGAATGAATTGAGAGATTGTGTGGCAACAATCTAGCTCCAGTCCTTTTGTGCTTTCTGATCATGTTCTAACTGCTGAATGAGTGTGCCAGTCTTGAGCTTTTTTGCCTTTGAATTCTGAAAGGCCAGTTTCAGGATGTAAGGACAACGTCACCCTTCCTAACGAGTAGAAGAGAGTGCCCTCTTTCAACGCTTCTGTATTGGACCTCCCCCATCTCCAGCCCCTCTAATAATGCTATTACCATTTGGAAGGAAAGATCATTAATAGAGACTTAGTTTTCAAGGCTAGAAAAGCCTTTGCCCTAAGTCAACACATCAAAGAAAAGAACTACTCTACAAATGTCTGGGGGGCTTTGTCTAGGGATACCTACATCTACTAGCTCACTGCTGAGAACCATCATTCTGGACTCTGATACCCAACCTAGGTGAAGTTGTCTTATGCAAATGGTTGGCCGTGGATGCAAGAATAGATTCACCACAAGACCCAGTAAGCTTGTTGAA
This sequence comes from Lygodium microphyllum, assembly GCF_053477565.2. Lineage (NCBI taxonomy): Eukaryota > Viridiplantae > Streptophyta > Polypodiopsida > Schizaeales > Lygodiaceae > Lygodium > Lygodium microphyllum. The sequence goes on from NC_141149.1 coordinate 82,576,561, forward strand.
GGAGCAAGAGTAAGTTCAGCTGAGGCTCTTCAAACTTGTCATGCCATCACAGAAAGAAGGGAAGAGGAATGAGGAAGGGCTGGCACAATGGACTCAGCCGGTGCAGTCCTGCAGCCTACAGGAGGGAAGAGGGGAATGACTGAGTCAGAAGAAGAATGAGAATGGAAGCTGGCAGCTGCAATGGCAACAGGACTTGTTCAGATTATTGATTCTTGCTCCTGATTAGTTATGATTTTGCAGCTCTGAAGCCTATTTTTACAATTTGGCAGGTCCACACTGTGTATGAGAGTTTCCACATGTTTGGTTGCCATGGTTTCACCTGCAGCTCCAAGCTAATTTAAGAGTTTCACCTGATGTTGATCTAATATTGATCGTTCGACATCAAAGAACTCCTTGATATCTCTTTACAACTCTCTTGCTAACATCAGAGATACAGGCACTCTTTCAACCATCCAAAAGTTAATGGAAAGGGAACAGAGCAAATCAAATTCCATCACTAGGTTCCCTCTTATTGAATATTATTTAGGGAATGGCATGCATGCGATCAACTCAAAGTAACAACCAAGTTCATCAACAACACATGCATATAGTCGTAAACAAATTCTCTGCCTTAGCATGCCCAATATGAAGATAACCATTGAGTTCAGAGAGAAAACGAATTCTCTACCTTAGCATGCCCAATGTGAAGATAACCATTGGGTTCAGGAGGAAACCTTGTAAAAACTTTCCCACCAGTGAACTTGAGGTGGTTTTCCAACTTTTCCTTTGAGTTGGATGGCCTCCAGATTGTACCGTCACTGAAAAATATCTCTGTGTGGACCTGTGACAAGAATTATACTTCAGCTGATACTGAACGAATCTAAAAATTTCAATGACCAAAGCAAATGACACATAGTTACTCAAAATTCCAGGTGTCCTACCTACCTGCCTAGAAAAGAATTGACAACTGAACTCAGACACAGGAGTATCTTCCAATTCAAAGGTACTCAGATGAAAGTGTACCTGTATATTTTCGCGAGGATCAGGAAAGATGACAAAAGGATTGATTTCTTCAGGAGTAGCATTTGATGTGATTGCCGCTGCAGTTGTAGCAGTTACCTCCTGTTGGACATGATGCAGAGACTTTCCCATAAGCCAGATGACAAATAAAACACTCAGAAACACAATTCATTCAATACTATCATAATACACTACCTGAAAAGAACAATGAAATAAAACTCATGTGAAATACAACACCCAAAAGTTAGTAAATTAGCTTTAAACTTCCATAATATGTTAAATGTATACCTCGGCCTTAGCAGCCTTCTCCTTCTTCTTCTTGACAGGTTTCTCATCATCTTCTGCTGTCCTCTCTCCAAGTAGCTCGCTGAGTTTTCCATCCATCTCCTCCTGCCTCAAAATTAGTAGCAGATAATAAAACTTAAGAGAACAACCTTTTAGTATGTGGGTTACTTCAAAGGGGAAAAAATTTACCTTCACTAGCTTCCCATCTGCCCAGGGTAGATCTTTCCGAACCTTGCCAAGCAATATTCCAACTGCACACTCTCAAATAAAGCCAAGCTCATTTTCAACAATAGACTCTTCTAGAGTACCCTTATACACTTCATAGGAGTTATGCAGCTTGTAATTCAATTCTTATTAGATTAAAAAGAGAAAATCCATATGTATCCTTGGTAACACACCATTGACTCTGTATCGCTGTGTGAGTATGAGTTCTCTGTTTTCCTCAATGGCAGCTTCAACCGCTCTCTTGATCTCTTCAATAGTAACTTCAATACCTGCACATTAGCAACAAGGAACCAACAAAGAAACAAACCCTTGATAGACTAACTCCAGCATTCTATGCAACTGCCATCCAACTGCAAATGAGCACTGAAAATATACAAATCTAGGGTAAACAATATATGCATGCTTTATACTTTCATGAAAAGTTATATAAGCGTGTCACCAACGCACATACTGTCGTTTACTTACCTACACCACAGTACTTCTCAAACTCTTCTGTGTCAAAATCTTCTGGGCCCACACGAGACAGGAAAGAGAAAGCTGCTTCCAACTGAGGTGTATTTTTTACCTGTCCATAAAAATGTGCATGATCAGATTAACTAGGTGGATAAGGCATTGGCCTCTCAAATTGGTATGCAAACATGTTGATAGAATATGAGGAGCAACAGCATCCAAGGAAACTACTTAGATGTATCAGCCTAAAATGCCTCATAAGCTCCTCAAAGTCATTCCAGAATCCAGACTTCCTCATTCCTGAAGCCTGTCTAGTCCTTTAAGCATACTATATGGATATAACATCCTCCAGCAGTATGTCATGGCTCTTAGACTTTAAGTTTATTCACTTTTCAAGTGAGACTCCTGATCAAACCTTACAATGTACCAAGCCTAGATTACAACAAAACGAGCTTTAGACTCAGACTGTGATCTGGAAATGTTTTAATCCTAACTGGTTATTCTCACCCTGGATCAGGAAGACATATAGCTGATGAATCAAGTCACTCTAGGTGATTATCATGTGCCCACTGATTGACACTGGCTCATTCTCTGCTGATCACTCATAAAGTGATCGTAATCCGGTATCCCTATGATATGTCTAGCGCCAACTTGGGGTATCATAACAAAATACAGACTAATCCTAGAGAGGTATGCCCACTGATTGACACAGACTCATTCTCTGTTGATCACTCAACAAGTGATCATATCCTGATATTGATCATCAATGTCTGTTGGGTATCATAGCATAGTAAAGACTAATTATAGTCAGAAATTATAGTGACACATTTGGTAGCACCTTAGGGCTGGTGTTATCTCCCAAGGGTCAGGGAAGCTTTGTTACTGAGGTCTTTATAAATAGAAATCTATGTGTTTAGTAATAGAAACCTCTTTTCTCTGAAAATTTATTTTAATTGTTTTCCACTTTCTGTTTTCAATTCAAATTGTTTTTGTCATGTGAGAAAAAATGAAATCAGTAAGAACCAGTGTTCATTTTGCTCGCATTATGCTTTCTGTTATTTTTAAAGAATTATTTATATTGTTTCTTCTCCCTGACACCCCATCTGAGTAACACTACCAACGATGAGGATCTTGTGGGAGATCATCTAACCAGCATACATAAAACTCTGGCTGGACTGTAGCATTCCAGATAATCTCTCAAAACAAACCTAACAAACTCCTCCACTGGAGCGACTGGATATGTCTTGAAAAGAGAGAGTGCCTAGATAAGAAACTCCCCTTAATAGAACTAATGGTACAATTGAAATATCAGGTAAATAAGGTGACCGTTGTGAAAAGCTCAAAAATAAGAAATGTGCATTGAACACGGATGGGAAACAAAAGGGTATAGGAAAAGGACATTGCTGCCACACCATCAAATTTGTCTATTGTCAGACTGGTAAAATCCAAGAGGTTCAGTGCCAAGCTACCCTTCTTTTCATCCTGCTACGATTGTTGGACATCCCTCAGAAAACTTTTCTCCATTATAATCCTCACACACTTTTATTTCTCTATCTGGATGGCCATAATGCATCTTTCTGCAAATGCAGGTACTTAAGCAGGTGCATTGAACCAAAAAACAGCATCTCAACTGTTTAAGGATCATCCATATTGACAAGTTTTCAAATTAATATACACTATCTGTGAGAGAGAGAGAGAGAGAGAGAGAGAGAGATGTACCTTGGACTCAGTGATGTAATCCAGAAACCAGCAACGGTGCTTCAATGCATTAGCAGGATACTTTGTTGCCACCTACATTGAAAACTATGCATGATTTATATGTCTAGATACCTCTTGCATTCTTACCAACACTGGAAAGGTATTACCATGTACAAAAGGTTGCCTGTCGCCTTGTTACATCCTTCTTGTACTCCAGCCTGTAATTAAAAAATAATGTACCTTAGCTGGCAACAGTATCTGCTGTCCCTTTGCTTTTTCATCAATTAAAAATCTCAACAGCTCATCAACTACTTGCATTTGGTATCCAAGTCCAAAAGTAAAATTTTTGAAATGTACCAAATTGAGGGTGCAACAAACGACTCAAACCTAAAGAGGAGCATTACATATTAAGCTTTCATTATCTCATTTAAACATCCCCAAAACTCAAACTTTAATGCACAAAGTGCTAGGTTCAAATGCGAACTTGAGTCCCAACAAGTCTTTTACTATGTGGAAGCATGTCAATAAGCTTCGACAATTACAAATGCAAGTCCAAAATGCAAGGAAGGTGATTACCTTGGAGGACATGGCGACAACTCTTCTTTTACAATTACCGCCCTGATTTAGTGCATCTTATTCTACCTTGATTGCTTCAAGGTGGACAAAAACACTTAAGTGGCAAGAGTTGATTCCGATAGTCATGGACCAAGAGAAACAACTCAAGGGTCAGAACGCTCTCAAGACAGAGGCTTTGACTAGTCAATCTTCACAACAAAAGGGAAAGAAGAAGAAGAACAACAACAACAACAAGTACAACCAAGATAGAGCCAAGGAGCTTACTTGCCACATCTGTGGCACAGGTCATAGGAAGGATTGCCCCAACAAGGACAAGAAGGACACCAAGAAGGAGAAGAGTACAAAAGACTCCAACGGCGGCTGCTCCTTCATCCGTCGCCTTCCTCCATTTGGAGAAGATTGAGAATGTTCCTTCGACGACCACTAATGCAACAATGTTGGCCCCACAATTTCGTGACAAGATTGTGGATAGTGGTGCTTACCACCACATGACTCCTTCAAATAGTATTGCTCATATGCATCTAATGCATGGGCAAATTCTCATAGGTGAAAGCTCTTCGGTCATGATCAAAGGAAAAGGTAATATGCAGCTAATTCTGGATGGGTAAGGTGGTGCCCACGCATCAAAGGTTCTCTATGTGCCGGGTTTAGAGTATCATCTCCTTTCAGTAAGTAAGATCTATGCTCTTGGTTTGCGAGTTGAATTTGATAAGGACTCTTTTCAAGTTCTTAATGGGATATCCCAACAAGTTCTTCGTGCAAGTCATGCGGAAAATGGAGTCTACAAGATACGGACTTCATTTGCCTTTTCTTCTCTTCTTCTTTCTTCTCAAACTCAAACTAAGCTATGGCATGCTCGGTTTGGCCATCTCAATGACAAATACCTTTGGAAGGCAACTCATGATCCGCTTGTGCAAGGAGATTCGTGGAGTCTCTAGCAAAGGGGAGTAATGAGCATCCCGTACTTGGAGATTCATGTAATAGTTGGGCACCTACTCCAATGCCTTTGGAGCCTCTACCTGTTGAGGCTTCGCTCTCAATGGAGAAGGAGATTGCTTCACCATTCGATTCACCCATTTCACCAACACCAACAATGGACATTCCAAGGACTTTGGTAGAGATAAAGCAATGAGAGGAGTATCACCCCCCCTCCCCCGGGTGGGCACATGATATACCCCGTGATTCAAGGATTGAGGGAGTCCTTGAGGAGTGGTAACCAAAGAATGGCCTATGGCATTCTCGGAGTAACCAAGCACACTACACCGAGCTTGTTTGTACTAACTATTGTTTGATGCCTCATGCCATACAAGATAGAGAGCCCACCTCCCTAAAGGAGGGCTTTTAGTCATAGCATTGAAAGAAGGCTATGGAGTAGGAATTGGATGAGATGAGTGGAATGGCACTTGGGATCTTGTGCCTCAACCCACTCATAGGAAGGTTATTAGGGTCGAATGGGTCTTTAAGACCAAGTATCATAGTGATAAAACTTTGGATAAGCACAAGTACAGCTCGTTGCAAAGGGCTTCACACAACAGCCAGGGGCGGATTTCCATGACACATGCACCACCTATAGCTTAGATGGCTACCATTAGGGTCATTCTTGCCTTAGCTAGCCATAGGAGATGGCTCGTTTATTAGCTTGATGTGAAGCAGCTTGCTTTCCTTAATGGAGATTTGAAGGAGGAGATCTATCTTGAGCAACCTCCTAGCTTTTCCTCATCCAATGACAATGTGTACAAGTTAAAGAAGGCCCTTTGCAGCCTCAAATAGACTCCACATGCTTAGAGTGAGAAGATAGACTCATTCCTCCAAGGGAAGTTAACGTACCAATGTTCCTCTTCCAATCCCCAATTGTATGTCCACACCTTAGCTAGACGGCACGTATTATTCGTACTTTATGTGTATGATCTCATCTTAAGATATGCCCATGCCTTGAAGGTCAAGCAAACAAAGGAGGCACTACATGAGGTGTTCAAGATGACAGATATGAGTCTTCTTTACTTCTTTCTAAGTCATGAGATTTGGCAAACTCCATAGGAAGGTTTTTAAACTCCCAACAAGGAGCTTTTGACTACGTTTGAGATGGAGGGATGTAAGGCTATTTCTACTCCTATGGATACAAACTAGAACTGGCCCATGCAAATTCTCTGGCCGCGATGCCACCCACTACAGTTAGTTGATTGGGTCGTTGATATGGCTTCTTAACACTCTCATTCATTTGTGCTTTCTTGTGGCTTTGCTTGTAGGGTTCATGAGCAAGACCAAGTTGGTTCATTGGAAAACTGCTATGAGGATTTTGTAGTTCCTAAGGTGGACCCTCAATCTTGGTATTCATTATCTATCAGGTATTGAAGATTCGGCTTTGGTTGGACAAATTCAAATTGGACCATCAATATTGACCAACGGCGATCAATGACAAGATATTGCTTTACTTCAGGTGTAAGTGTTATCTCGTGGAATAGCAAAAAGTAGTCCAACGTTGCCCTTTCTTCTAGAAAGACGAAGTGTAAAGCGGCATCTTTTACCACGAGACAATGCAACTTTGAAGGTTACTAGGAGAGCTTGGTTGCCCGTAGACAGATCGTATGACACTTCATGGCATCAGAGGGTTGCATTGCTTTGGCATGGAACCCTATGTTTTATGCTAGGTTGAAGGACATTGAGATACAATACCATTTTATTCAAGAGAAGATCTTGGATGGGACCATCAATGTGGTATATTACAAGACAGAGAACAATTCGACAGACTTGTTTACGAAGGCGCTTCCTCAAGCCATTCTACGACAACACTCTAAATCCATGAGCCTTATGCCACATCCAAGATCTGAGAGGAAATGTTAGAGATTTAGTCATCCCCTAGACTGGCATTGTCAAGCTACAGTTTGTACAATTAGTTCTCTCACGCACAATTACCCATTTCCTATCAATTTTGCATTTTCAGCAATCACCAAGAGCAAACATATTTTACTAGGTAGCTCAAACAATTTTGGGCTAGGGGCAATGGCACATGGCAATTCACGAGCAATTCGTTGATGCAATTGGACTGCTGCAGCCAATCAGCCACATCTAGCTGCTAGTCGGTCAATTTTGGCTAGCCACCTTGATCATTTTTTGGCCAGAATTTATGATATTTACAATCAACAATTCGCCTACCACTCCACTTGTGTTTCAAGTGGTGAGAGAAAGAGATCGGCTCGAGGAGATACTTTGGCAGCCCGTTCGTATACGTGTATCTCTCTTCTTCATTTCAGCATTCATTGACTGCAGATCTTTACATTCTATTGTCTCTTTTCCTCTCCTTCTTCTCTCGTGTTCATTGTCTTTCAATCTTGTCCATACGCTTCCATGTTCATTGCACTCTGACACATGTAGCATTCATTTATGCATCTCACTATGCAAAGCAACCCTAAGCAACCAGAACTTGAGCAATCTCCACCAACAATTCTTTTATCACCATTTCTCCATGTTATAAGGGCAATAAGAACTTCACAAGGATAAGGATTGTCACCTGACAACTTACAAGAGAATAACTTGAAGAAAAAAAAAAACTTATTTCTTATTACAAAATGATGAAATACAATAATATATTTCTTGATACAAGACAAGACCTCAATACAGGACTAGATTAAACACAAAACAAGACAGAACAAGAACTAGAGATACATGGCTTGAATTGGAACTAGAGAGGACTTACCTCACAGGAGTCTCACAACTAATGTTAGCAAGACTAAAATACTTGTAGCCCAAGACCCCTATTTATACTAGAGTTGAGAAGGTTAAGGAAAAGCTACTAGATGATGACAATCATTGATGACATAAGCATTGCTAACACAAGTGATGACATAAGCAATGCTAATGTAAGCACTAATATAAGTGCCCCTCTAGAACCTTCCAAAAATTTATTAAACCTTCTTAGAATAGAACTTTCTTGAATCTTCTAGGAGTTTCTAGAAGATACTAGGTTTCTTGTTGTCCATGGATATTACCCCCTCCTTTGACGATGTGTTCCACCAAGAGCGGTGGGTTTTCTCATAAGGCTCTTGGCTTCAATGGATGTCATTGATGAAACTTATTTACTTTACCAAGTGCTCATCAAAGATAGAACACTAGTTCCCATGTTTACTCACTAGCATCATAGCCCTTCCAAACAAGGCATTCAAGCCTTCTACAAGAGATTTTGAAATCAAGAATAATCTCGAGTTCGTACCCTAGGTGACCTTCGATTTCAACAAGTGGTGGTGGCTTTAAGCTCCTTCCCTTTGTTGAGGATATATGAAAAGGCTCCAAGATTGAGAGATGAAGTACTACATGAATTCTCATGGAGTGTGGTAGCTGGAGACGACAAGTGATTCGATTCACTTGGCCAATTATCCTAAACAACCCAAATCTTTGATAATCTAAATTCTAAAGGGGCGAGAAGAACATAAATCTTGCTATAAAAGCCAAACTCGATCTCCAATGTTGTAAGTTGGAAGTTGCATCCATTGTCTATCGGTATTTTCTTTATATCTTTCTTAGGCTTGTTAAATATGTGACTAACTCCTTATGGATCTTTGGCAAATGTTCAGCTAGATTCATAACTGCTAGATTATTCATTGGGAGATTCATATAAATGTCTATTTTAGGGTGTCAATTGGATTCATAGTTGTTGGATCTTTGATAAGATTCATAGTTGCTAGTTAATTTATTGGGTAACTCATATAAATGTCCATTTTTGGGTCTCTTTCATTGTTGGCAAAGAATGAAGTTTGCCTGGTAGACGTACGACTAGTATTATTGTAGGCAAATTCAACCAAATGAAGTAAATCCACCCAATTATCTAAATGATGATTGATTATTCATTGTAGATATTGTCCCAAGTCCTGATTTACTCTCTCTATTTGTCAATTACTTTGAGGGTGGTTAGCCAAAGAGACGTTGGTTTGGATGCCTAGGAGCTTGAGGAGACTTCTCCAAAAACCACACACAAACTATGGTCCTCAATCTAAAACAATGTCATCTGGTAACCCATGATAGCGGTAGATATATTCAATAAAAGATAGATTGTGCCTTAAAAAGTAATCATCTTGTGGATAGGAACAAAGTATTTCATCTTAGTAAATCTATGAATCACCACAAAAATAAAATCAAACCTCTTGGAGAAAGATACATCGGCCATGAAGTCCATTGACGTAGATCACCAAGGGTGATTAGAAATAGGCAAGGCATGGAGTAACCCATGAGACCAATGGGGAGGCACTTTGACTATATTGTACGTATCACATGTACCACATGGTATAAATTCTTTGATTAATTTCTACATTTAAGGTCACCAATAGTCTCAAGAGAAAAAAATGTCCTACAATAGGAAGGTCATGTCTCATTAGGAGTATATGTAACAGAAGTGATCCAAGTAGTATATACAGTAGCCCTTGATAATAAAGCAGACCTTCAACTTCTTGGAACCCTTCAAGATCTGTACACCCTTCTTGGATTTTTTGCTTTAGATTCTTGGCAAACAAATCCTTAGAAAGTTCTTTCTTGACTTATAGAAGAAAGATCAAATCTTTTGGAGCTTTGCTTGTAATTGAGCAAAGTTAAAATTATCCTAGTTTCAAAAGAATAGAACCTTGTTGGTCATAAATTGCATCTCCTTTTTTAGAGACAAGCATCAAGATAATGCATTTGGTTTTCATTATTGGTTCCCAAGTTGATATATCAAGACAAAATCAAATCTAGAAAGAAAGCTACTCCATCTTACTTGCCGTCAATTTGAGGCTTGACAACTCATGAAGGGCTACCATTGCCAGCATGGAAAAAAAAACACCAAGATCAAAATTTAATGCATCAATACCCAAGAAGAAAGGCGTGGATAGATCTATACGTATCAATGTAGGGGCCATAGTGAAGGCTTGCTTAAGTGTTTGAAAAGTCTTCTCTGCATCAGAGTTCCACACAAATTTATCATTTATGTTAATCACTTGAGTAGTACACTAATCTTGGAATAATCCTTAATGAAGATTTAGTAAAGGCTTACGAATCCTAAGAAGTATTGTATATCTCAAACTCATCTTGGTGCTTCCCATTCAAGGATAGTCTTCGCCTTCTTTGGATCTGTTGAGATTCCATTTCAAGGGACAATACATCTAATGTATTCCACTTCTAGTTGATGAAGGAGCACTTTTTCAATTTAGCATACAAGCCCTTTTCAATTTACTTATCAAGAGCAAGCCGCACATGATACTCGTGCTCTTTTTTATTCTTGGAAAATCTTAGAATGTCATCTAAATATATTACCACAAAGGTATCTGCGTACTCACACTAGATCTCATTCATTAGATGTTAGAAGACTGCTACAGTAATTAGGAGACCAAACAACATGACAATATATTCAAAGTGATCATTCCTTGTTCAAAAAGTTGTCTTTCATTCATCATCTTATCTTATTCTAACATGATTATAGACCCCACGAAGATTAATCTTTGTGAATATATTCGCTCTTCCAAGTCACTCCAAGAGTGTTGAGATCAAGCAAAGCAAATAATGATTCCTAATGGTATCTTATAGAATCCTCTATGATCAACACACATACAAAGAGAGCCATCATACTTCTTGACAAATAATATTAGAGCTCTTGCTTATGACTTCAAAGTACAAACTAAGAGAGGGTTGTACCTAAGAGGAGTGTACTCATAAGCCCCACTTCAAAATCATCATCAAGATAGTGTTGAAAATGCATGAGGATTAGCAACTACACCTTCTACAAAAAACATTTAAATTTTCTTCTTGTTCCATCAAAATTTTCATGTAGACTAATCTTTGACTCCTCCTTGTAACTAAGACAGCAGCTATAAGATGTTTAAAGGCCTTCTTGATCTAAACCTACCTCTCACAATTTTTTGAGCTAATTTTAAAGATCTTGGATGACTAACCCCAAAGCTAGATATTTCTCCACTTGTGATCATGTATTACTCTCACAAAGTTCTTAAATATTTGTAAAGTGGTGATGACACTTTTCATTACCATATTCATCATAACTAGGCAAAATCTACAATGAATGAAACTAGTCTTTCTCCTCATAGAGGGTGGTAATCATTTGATTAATCAATAATTAAAGCAAATAAATAAATTGCATAAACTAAAATACACACTTTACCACTTAAATCTTGGACAATGGATGGCTTGGTGAACCCAAAACTGACACCTCTTTTTCTTTAACTTTAATTGCAAATGGATGGAGTACAATATTTCATTGCTAGTTCGCGAATTCTCTCTAAGTTCATTATTATTTCTTGTTCACTATCCGTCGTGTTTGTGAATCATGCCTTGAGTTTATTGCTTTCACTTCCGTTGCACACTCACATATAAACCCTCCATGCTCGTACAATGCATAGTCACGTTACTTTTTGCCTTTTTAAGTTTTGGGCTTTAGCTTTTGTAGTTCATTTCATTCTCAAAATTTGCCTACATGATCTGACCGACACCAAAATATTACAACATGGGCTAGTTTACACTATATGGTAACTGTGCATCCTAGCACCTTAAGATACTCTACTCAATGATGTATCGTTTGCTTATTATGTCTACAAAACCTTCATATTAACTATTGTATTGGAGATTAACCCTCCATGTTCACTTAACACATCAAATGTAGGATTTTCTTCTACTTTCAGGTTTTAGCTTTGCTGTTTCTTTTGCATTTTTTGAGCCTTCTTGTCTTCATAGAAACAAATGCATCAAAGAAATATTCAACAATATGATTCTATGATGGACATGTGCACAATAATGTTTCACTACCTAAAAATCGGATAACATTAGTACCTATGTTTGGAGTGATCAGTTTACTTATTAAGTAGATTGATGTCTATGTTTGGAGTGATCAGTTTACTTATTAAATAGATTGATGTCCCTAGTGTATCTATGAACGAAGCTCTATAAGCACAAGGGACAAAACAAATGGCTCTATACACTACTAAAAAGACAATTGTGGTCCCAATTTTAGAAATGAACTAGACTGTGCAATACAATAGCTAAACTGAATGGCTCTAAACGCTTCTTTTAATCGATCACTGATACGAGGAAAGTATGCCGAGGCAAACATATATATAACCATAAGCTTAACTTCATTAACGCGAGGATCTGAGATAAGGAAATAGGAATTTCTGGCATAACGCACTAATACTCGTCAAAAACAAATGGAGCTTTCCTTAGCTCTCTGCTCCTTATTAAAGAGTTGAAGGACTTAAAGGAGTCGTGCTAGTTTGCTGAGCTTCAACAGGCGACATGCATTGTATTAGCATCGACATACCTATGGTGAAAAAAAAAACAATGAGATGCATGGCATCCAGACTAAAGTATTGATAATGCATGATACCTCGCGGATGACATCCAAAAGGTTGGATGTGACCTTATTGTTGGCGACAGCATTTGTTGCTGTCCGTTCGTCAAGACCGATCTTGAGAAACAGCTCGCGAGCAGCCTTATCCTTAAGCTCCTTGGCCGCCTTGTCCACGGCCGCCGGCATTTTCACGGACAAGATCTGAGGGGCGAGACGAAGGAAAGGCTAGCGGGGAAAGAGGATAGACGAGCAGTGGCAGCTAACCAGACCTCCACCTCCCCTACAAGAATCGGCAGAAATGGCGGACGCTTAAACCCTAGGCACAAATGAGGTCGATTCTTGCGTCACACCTGGGAAAGTCTTAGGCCCGGAAAAAATCAATTCAAGGCATTCGCGTGATACGACAACCGAGAGGCGTAAGCCCATAAAAATCGATTCAAGATACTTGGGCTATACGGCAAACAAGAGATCACAAACCCATACCAGCAGCCCGATACTAGTAGCGTGTAGGACTATGGGTAACAAGGGTGAGTGAGGGATTCGGTAGGTACTGTGATTAAATCCTGTGGGCAGCTATAAAAGGCTGCTCTACTCATAGGGGGCATTGTATAGTACCGTAACTAGCGTTCTGCATGTGCAAACCTTTTCGTAGTAGCTTTGCTGCCTCGAAGTGGCAAGCGAAGTTGTTCTGTTATTGTATGGTAATTTCGTTCAACAATCTAATTCTCATCTTTCTCTCTCTTTTTTTTCCCCTCATTGCTTTTAATTTTTTTCTTTATCCTCTCTCTCTCTTTCTCCCCAATTCCGTATATCTAATTTCCTCTCTCTCTCTTTCTCTTTGCCTTCTATTTTAGTTTATTTTTTCTCCTCTCATTTTTCTCTCTCTCTCCCTTTTTTGTCTCCCCCCTCTCTCCTCTCTTTTCTTTCTCTCTCCCTCTCCTCTTTTTTCCTTTTTTTCTTATTCTTCTCTCTCCTCATTCTCTTTTTAAATTTTTTCTTCTCTCTCTTAAATTTTAAATTTCTCTTTATTATTCTCTCTCTGTTTATATTCTCTCTTCTTCTTCTTCTCTCTCTCTCTCTCTCTCTCTCTCTCTCTTTAAATTTTATCTTTCCTCTCTCTATAATTCTCTCTCCATGTTTCCTCTCTCTCCTTTCACTTTCTTTTCCCCCCTCACTCTCTCTTAAGGTATGTAAATTTTATCTTTTTCCTATATATAATTATCTCTCTTTATGTTCATATTCTCTCTCTCTTCCCCCCTCTCTCCTTCTCTTTCCCTTCCCCCTCTCTCAAAAATATTTAAATGAAAAAAAACTTTTCTCTTTCCTCTTTTTTCCCATCTCTCTTCCTCTTTTCCTCTTTCTTTTTCTTCTTCTCTCTCTCTCTCTACTTTTCTTCTCTCTCCTCCTCTTTTTTCCTTTTTTATTCTCTCTCTTCATTCTCTCTTTTATTTTTTTCTTCTCTTCCTTTTAAATTGTGTCTTTCCTCTCTATAATTCTCTCTTCTTCTTTTCTCTCTCCTTTTCTTCTCTCTATCTCTCTCCCCCCTTTTCTTCTCCTCCATCTTTTCTCTCTTTTCTTTTTCTTCTCTCTTAAATTTTATATTTTCTCTCCTCTTCTTTCTTTTTTGCTATCTCTCTCTCTCCAAGTTTTTTTCTCTCTGTTTTTCTCTTTTCTCTCCCCATATTTTCTCTCTCTTTCAAATTACATATTTCCTCTATGTCTCTATCTAAGTCAAAAACTATATTTAAAAATATTTAATTTTAAAAAGACGATTTTGTTTTCTCTCTTTCTCCCTCTCTATGTCTTTGTGTCTTTCTTCTTTTTTTAATCCTTCTCCTTCTCCTTCTCCTTCTTCTCTCAACGTGTGAAATTTTATGTTTTAAAATCTTCAAATTAAAAAAACTTTTAAAACATTTAATTTTAGAAAGTTTAATCTAAGAGAGAGAGAGAGAGAGTGTGTGTGTGTGTGTGTGTATGTGTGTGAAACTTTTGATTTAGAGAGAGAGAGAACCTAAGCCCTATACATGAGAGAGAGAGGGGGGAGGGGGGAGGGGGGAGGAATTTAATTAAAAATGGAAAGGGGAAAAGAAAGAGAGAGATTATAAGTGAGAGAGAGGGAAAGGGGTTTTAATTTGAGAGAGAGAGAGAGAGAGAAAGAGAAAAAGAGAAAAAAAAAGAGAGAAAGAGAATGAGGGGGATAAAGGGGCTTTTAATTAAAAATGGGAGAGGGAAGAGAAAAAGAGTTATTACACATGAGAGAGAGAGGGGAGGGGATGAGATTTTAAACCTACAACAATTGCATAAAACGCTAGGCCGCTTTAGCACATTTATGAAAAGTCATCGAAATTTTTTATTTTGAGGGCAAATAGGAATTCGAGCAGGTTGTTAGAGCATTTTCCAAATTCTCGTAATGCTTTCGAAAATGAACATGAAAAAAAGACACAATGCTTTCAAAAAGAGGTTCTCTACTGTGAGTGTCACCACTCAAAAACCCTTGTTTTTCATGTTTCCATGGAGCATTTCCAAAAATTTCCTTAAAGCCCATGCTTTTGGCAAAAGCTTTAAAAGTTTGGCAATTGTTTCGTAGTGTTGACTTCAGATAACAAGTGGAATAGCTATTTTTCAACAAGATCTATAGGTCATTGCTCTCAATATATATATTCGACTTGCTCGCATGATGAGTAAGTCATAACATGGAAAAGAAAGATAGAAATGGAGGTGTCATCTCCAAACACACAAGGTAACGTTCTTGAACCCTTCTTGTGAAGATGCTCAACACATTACAAAGTTTAGAAGTACATTTCCACATTATTAATGGTGACTAGTGCAACTAGTATATATGTGGTGGCAATGGAAGATGGGTGCCAAAAAACGCCTATGGCTTCTTATTCTAGATGATAAAGGTGAGACTATTATAATTACTAGTGTTTCTTATGCACTTCGCATGCACAGAAGGTTATGCCCCTTCACAGTAGCTTTGTGCCATGCGACATCGCAAGGGAAGCAAAGTAGAGTGGCAACTTCACTTCCCTTACCCTCTCTCTCTCTCTCTCTCTCTCTCTCTCTCTCTCTCTCTCTCTCTCTCTCCTCTTTTCTTCACTCATCTTTTTTTCTCTCCCTCTCTCTCCCACCGCCTTTCCTTATTTTTTTATTTTCTCTCTCCTCTTCTTTCTCTCTTTGCTTTTATTCATTCTTCTTCTTCTTCTTCTTCTCTCTCTCTCTCTCTTTCTCTCTCTTCTTTGCTCATCTTTTTTTCCTCTCCCTCTCTCTCCCCCTAGCTTTCCTTTTTCCCCCTTTCTCTCCCTCTTCTCCCTCTCTCTCTCTCCCCATGCCTTTACTTATTTTTTTATTTTCTCTCTCCTCTTCTTTCCCTCTTTGCTTTTTTTTCCTTCTTCTCCTTTTTCTTCTTCTTCTTCTCTCTCTCTCTTTTCTCTGCTCATCTTTTTTTTCTCTCCCTGTCTCCCCCTGCCTTTTCTTTTCTTTTTCTCTCTCTCCTCTTCTTTCTCTCTTTACTTTTTTTCTTCTTCTCTCTCTCTCTCTTCTTTTCTCCGCTTATCTTTTTTTCCTCTCCCTCTCTCTCTCTCTCCCTGCCTTTCCTTATTTTTTCTTTTCTCTCTCCTCTTCTTTCTCTCTTTGCTTTTTTCCTTCTCTCTCTCTCTCTCTCTCTCTCTCTCTCTCTCTCTCTCTCCTCAATCCTTTCTATTTCTTTTTTCGTCTCTTTGTCTCTCTATTTACATTTTTTTCTCTATCCTCTTCTCTTTTCTGTCCCTTTTTTTCTTCCTTTTTCTCTCCCGCTCTCTCTCTCTCTCTCTCTCTCTCTCTCTCTCTCTCTCTCTCTCTCACACACACACACACACACACACACACACTCTCTCTCTCTCTCTCTCTCTCTCTCTCTCTCTCTCTCTCTCAAATTTCTTTTTTCTTTTTTCTCAAAATTTATTCTCCCTTTTTATTTTTTAAAAAGGGTTTTAGAAAACATCAATCCTCATTTTTGTATAAGTGAACTGACAAGTAATCCCTCAGCTGCTGTGTACATTCCAACTTTTTCTTTTTTCTTATTTTCTTCTCCATCTCTCTCTCTCTCTCTCTCTCTCTCTCTCTCTCTCTCTCTCTCTCTCTCTCTCTCTCTCTCTCTCTCTCTCTCTCTCCAATTACATCAAAAGCCTTAAAAGTATTTTAGTTTTTTAAAATTCCTTTCTCTCACTACACTGCCCTTGCCACCGGCTACCTACATCGCCGCCCACCACTGCCCACCACAACTGCCGCTCGAGTTGTCTCTCTCTAACTTAACCTTCCATCGACAATGCCTAGCTATTGCACATGCATCCTTGCCCTTCTGCCTCATCTACCTCCTATCAATGTGCCCACCTTGTTCGCTCAATTGGCTTGCCCACACTTGTCATCTAGACCCTCACCCTCATCCATAGTTGGCGCTTTGTTTGCCTACGAAGCTGAGAAGTATTCCATACTTTACTCGTGCTTGTGGTGCACCACCACACACCTTGCAAAGGCACACCATAGTGGTGGGCTATGTCCAGTCGGCGCGAGAGAGGGAGAGAGAGCTCTATGTTGGAACATGAGCCGAGACAAAGAGCGAAGGCAAGCGCGACGGCCTATCCAAGCCATGCCGCTTCTCACTTCACTGACTACCTCACAAGACCACTTGCTTGTTGGCTAAACCACCTACTCGCTATGGCTATCTCTAAACAACGAGAGAGAGAGAGAGAGAGAGAGAGAGAGAGAGAGAGAGAGAGAGAGAGAGAGAGAGAGAGAGAGAGAGAGAGAGAGAGAGAGAGAGAGAGAGAGAGAGAGAGAGGTATGGGCAACGCATTAGTGAATGAAGGCGCTACATCCTATTCCTACCCTGACTAGGAGAGAGAGAGAGAGAGAGATGTCTAGGCCATGCACTACTGAATGAAGGCGCTACATCCTATCCTTACCCTAACTAGGAGAGAGAGAGAGAGAGAGAGAGATGTCTGGGCCACACACTAGCAAATGAAGGCGCTACATCCTATCCCTACCCTGACTAGGAGAGAGAGAGAGAGATCATTGGAAGGGATCATGGAAGTCAGTAGGTAGAAAGTGTGAAAATTGGTGGCCGGCACACTTTTTGAAGAGAGAGAGAGGATTTTCAAAATCCCAATTTGTTAAGTTTCGATTAAGTTGTAGGCTTGGGAGGCCCTTAGAGGTTTGGGATCTCCCTAGGCCACTGCTAAAACATTAGAAAACTAGCATTACGTGCACCCTTTGCGCACACGAAACACTAGGCCGCTTTGCAACAGATTCGCTGCCCCAAAGTGCAAGCGCTCAATAATCCATTTTTCATATTTCTCTCTCCTATTTTCCCTCTGTGTTTCTGATTTTTTTATTTACTCTCTCTCTCTCTCTCCCCCCCCCCCCCAAATTTCCTATGTCTACTTTTCTCTCTCTCTCTCTCTCTCTCTCTCTCTCTCTCCCCCCCCTCAATTTTCCTATGTCTACTTCTCTCTCTCTCTCTCTCTCTCTCTCTCTCTCTCTCTCTCTCTCTCTCTCTTTCTCTCCTTTCACTTTCTTTCACCCCCTAGTCTCTCTTAAAGTACGTAAATTTTATCTTTTTCCAATATATAATTCTCTCTTTATGTTTATGTTCTCTCTCTCCTTTTATTCTCTCTCTCTTTGGCCTCCCTATTTTCTTCTCCTCCCCTTTTTCTTAATTTCCTTTTTTTTGTCTCCCTCTCTCTCTTTTAAATTTTATATTCTCTCTCTCTCTCTATCTCTCTCTCAAAAAATATTTAAATTAAAATAAGACTTTTCTCTATTCTCTTTTTCCCTCTCTCTCTCTCTCTCTCTCTCTCTCTCTCTCTCTCTCTCTCTCTCTCTCTCTCTTTTTTCTTATTCTCTCTTTAAATTTTTTCATTTTCTCTTTCTTTTAAATTTTATATTTCCTCTCTATAATTCTCTCTTTGTGTTTAAATTCTCTCTCTCCTTTTCTTCTCTCTGTCTCTCTCCCCCCTTTTCTTCTCCCCTCTTCTCTCTTTTCCTTTTTTATTTTTCTCTCTCTATAATTCTCTTTCTCTATTCCCCCCTCTTTCTCCCTCCCTCTCCTATTCTTTCTTTTTTGCTCTTTGTATCTTGCTCTTGGTTTCTCTCTCTCTCTCTCTCTCTCTCTCTCTCTCTCTCTCTCTCTCTCTCCTTATTTTTCTTTTCCTCTCTCTTTCTCTTTCAAGTTTTTTCTCCTACTTTCTTTTCTCTCTATATATTTTTTCTTCTCTCTCTATTTTTCTATTTTCTATTTTTCCCTTTCTCTTCCCCTGTTTTCTCTCTCTTTCAAATTATATATTTCCTTTGTCTCTCTCTAAGTCAATAACTATATTAAAAAATGTTTAATTTAAAGAAGACTATTCTCTTTTCTCTTTCTCCCCTCTCTCCATCTTTTTCTCTTTCTTCTTCTTCTTCTTCTTCTTCTTCTTCTTCTTCTTCTTCTCAAAGTGTGTGAAAAACTATGTCCAATCAATTTTAAATTCAAAAAGCTTTTAAAACTATTGTATAAAACTATATTTGAAAAAAATTACATTAAAAAATAATTAAAATATTTAATTAAAAATTTTCAAATTAAAAAGTTTAATCTAACTATGTGAGAGAGAGAAACTTTTGATTTAAAAAGAAGTTTGATTTAATTAGGGGAGAGAGAGAGAGAGAGAGAGAGAGAGAGAGAGAGAGAGAGAGAGAGAGAGAGAGAGAGAGAGAACCTAGGCCCTATATATGAGAGATAAAGGGGGAAAGGTGGAGGAATTTAATTAAAAAGGGGAGGGGAAAAAAGAAAGAGAGAGATTATAAGTGAGAGAGAGGGGGGGGTTTTAATCTAAAAAAGGGTGGTGAGAGAGGGAGGGGGGAGAGGGGCTTTTTATGACAAAAGGGAGGGGGAAGAAAAAAAGAGAGATTACATGTGAGAAAAAGGGGAGGCGAGGGGGTTTTGATTGAAAAATGGAGGTTTGAAAAAGGGGGTAGGTTTGAAAAGTCCTCTGGAGATTCGGGGCTTTCCGAACCTTCAACGAAAATAATATAGTAGTAAGATAGTTTGTTGAACTTTTTGCTATTTAGTATACTTCACAAAAGGAACAAAGTTCCTTACTTTCGAATAATGCCTTTTCAAACTCACCATGGGAAAATGATAGTTTCAATTAATTTTGCACTTTTGGGCTCCCAAACTTGTTAGAGGGGCATACCAAATGAACCAAATATACATGTTTATCATAGATTGTTGTTTAGATTTTGCATTTCATGTGAGCAATATGGAATTGTAGGGCAATTCGAGTGGCACTTTTTAGCTCATCACATCCTTGCACCTATGCCACTTTCCACAAAATAATGCTTTTTTTGGTCTTCAAAATCGGGGATGGACATACCTTGCCATTGGGTCCTACTTTGTTGTTGGTCCCTTCCTCCATGTGCTCAAAAATTCACACCCTTACATAAGAATAATATCACACAAGCCATGAACTTTATTCATCATTCAATGGTGTTGTTTCTTTTTAGGATGTAGCCTATACACAAATAAAAATCAAGAAGCCTACTCGAGTTAACTTGCGTCATCATGTGTCCATCTCTTCAACTAATGGAGAACAACAAGTCAACATGGACTTTTTACACCAATTAATGGAGAAAAATGAGTCAAGTGTCCCTTTCCTTGTGCATTGATATTTTGTAAAAAAAAGAGGAGAACTTGTATAGCTCAATTACATCCCTTAATCTTCATAAGGGGACCTTTGTGTTCAAGGTTTTAAGTTTGATGACACATCCCTTTACATATTATGAGTAGTCTTAAGACTTTTGTTTTGATGTAGCATCTTTCAAATGTTTTACAATCATGGGTTTGCCTTATCATCTTATTGGGTTGTCTTCTTGAATGTTGCACATTTGTTTAACATTTTATTGGAATCTAATTGTGGAGTATCTATTCCTCTTTTCAAGACAAACAAGGTGAATCTCAAAAACCTTGCGATTAGGTACAAAACTGAATGGCAGAAACAATCACTATAAGAAAAATTCACATAGTAAACATGTAACGTCGAATATAATAACTAGAGAGCACCAATTGGATCGTGCCGCAGTGAATCATGTGTGGGTTGAGTTCCGTGGGTGCATGAGTCTTATCCCTACATCATGCACCCCCTAAAGGCACAAATCTATTCACATCCATAATAACTAGAGAGAAAAAAATTTCATACTACACTAATAAAGATGTAAAATGGCTAGGATAACGCTTCACTTCCATGACATTTTTAGTGCGTGCTAAGATGCCAAGTGATATATAAAACATCTTGGCCCATTAAAGAGTAGTACATTTATTAAGACCTTCTAACAATTTTCTCTAATGGTTTATATTTGGTAGCATCTAATTTGGCCTAGCCAATAGACATTTGCTCTATGAGATAGATGTGTATGTGTGCTTTTCTATGTATGTACAAGTGAGTGGTTTTACAAGATAGAACATTACTCTTTTAATATATACTAGATACTTTCAATAGTACTTTCACATATATGTAAATTCATTTATCTATATGATAGAACATTACCCTTTTAATATATACTAGGTCCTTCATACTTTAAGCCAAGCTTCGCATGGCTTGAGTGTTGTTGGCTATAAAAACTCCACATATAAGCATCATATTTTGTTGTTATGACCAAGTGTCTACCACTAATCCCTAGAGCTTTGTATGTGTATATATTTTTCTTTTGGGCGGGGGGGGCGGGGGGGATTTGTAAGGGTATGGGCTTTGTAGCTATACCATGACGTTGGAGCCAGAAACACCTATATAGGGAGTAATAGTGACTTTGAGCTTTGCTTGGTTTCCACTCTATGTGTGATTCCTTGTACTCAGTGGGGTGAACCCTCACATGTGCGGTGTCATGAGGGTGTAGTCCTAAGATGTGCCTTGATGTTGTATATTTTGATATCATGAATACAAAAAAAGAGTTCCTTATTGATATATCTTGTGTGCCTTTCTATTGTGCCACTTTGTGCCTCATGATAGGTTATGACTTAAAGTCCCATGAAGGTTATGACTTGAAGTCACGTGAAGATCCATAATACATGGTATCATAGCAACTCTAGCATGAAGCATACTAGCTTGAGAGTGGAGTAGGCTCACGAATGTAGAGGAGGTTCTACCATAACACGTCATGCAATGTGGTTCAACGACCCCAACACGACATGACATAGCGCAATGCCCCACGTCGTGACGCCCCCCGAGCGTGTTACTTGTTGTTAAAAATTGGAAGATAACCTGATGTGACAACAAAGTTGAGAGGGAGCCATTGCGTGATACTGATGCACGACATACCATTCAAAAAAGTATTGGAGGAGCTGAAGCTGTGGAATGACACTTTCTTTGAAGAGGAAGATGAGCTATATCACTGGCTCAAAATCACATACAATAAACAAGAGCTGTGGCTCAAACTGATTAAGCAGACAAAGAAGACCGTCAAAGCATTTGAGAAGACCCACAAAGGAATAGATGTGTTGCACAATCTCGAAGAGAAGGCTGAAGAGCTAGATGAAGACATGGAGGAGATTGACTACTAGTTAATCGTAGTGCAAGAGAGATCTAGGTTGTGGCAAGTAAAGATGTCCCAAGACCTTAACACAGAGTTGCAAGAATAAATCATGTTGAGGTGGAATTGGGAGATTGCATCTAGATCTAAAGAAGCCAAAGGGCTCGCCAAACCATATTTGGAGAAAATGAGAGTCAAAAGAGTCCAAGAGTTGAAGAATGGAGAAAAGCCAACCAAAGAGGAACCAAGGAGCCAAGAAAAGAAGAAACGGGTGAAACAAGAAGAAGAGTTATGGTTAGATGAAGACGAATACGAAAATAAGGGAGAGGACGAACTCAACCCAAATCTTGGAACACCTCATCCCCAACTAGAAGGAGCAGACTACTACTACCCTAACTATTATCCTAAAGACTATTACCAAGAAGGCTACCCTGAAGACCAATACTCTACAATGAATACCTTCCTAGAGGAGATGGATACTGCTACCCCAAAGATTTTTGCATCAACTTGCCCAAAAGGAGAGTACCCCTACACTGACTACCCCTATCCCGAAGAATGCCAACCTGAAGGAGTTTAAGAAGAAGAAAATGATAGCATATTATGTGAAGGGAGAAGGATGGAGAATGGATGTGCGTTCAAAGGTAGAAAATATTATGAGTGAGTTAGGATACAAGTAAGAAGAGGAAGATAGGTGGACATGTCATTAGGATGAATCCTTGTACCCATCAGTTGCAGCCCAGTTAAAATAAAAACTAGTGTTAGAAGAAGAGAAGAGGGAGGATGTGCTCAATCTTGATCTTGGAACACCTCCACCCATTGAGATTGAGGGTGAGGCCAGATTGGCGCCCTCTTGTGAGGCATAGGATGCCTTTGATGAAGAGGATGATGATGAAGTAGATGAGGACATAGACTTAGAAGATGAGAAAGGAAGGGCAAAAGCACCTTGGGCAGGGTATCTGCTACATGGAGCCAACACTTTTACCTTAGATGAGGATATAGGTAAAGGAGAAGAAAGAAATGAAGAGTCAGAGGAGAAAGAAGATGAGAAATGGGAGGACGAGCTCAGACCAAATCTTGGAACACCTTTACCCCAACAACCCAAAGAAGAAGTGAAGGGTGAGGACGAGCTCAACCTAGATCTTGGAACACCTCAACCTCGACAACCCTGACCCCAATAATCGACGAAAACCACAAAGTTCAATGATGATAGGCTAGGAAGAGAGTTGAAGGAGAGGATCATGAAAATATGGGATGCGATAGATGAGATAGATGGAGATGATAGGAAAGGAGAATAAAAATACTCTTTAGATGGAGCCATAGAGAAGATCAAGGAAAATATGAAACAAGGAAAGAGAAGGAAGAGGTAGAAGAACAAGTAGAGTTAGCTCGGAAGAAGCTAGAAGAGATGACTTAGACCATTCCCTCCCCAATAACTTCAACTCCAAATGAGGCTAAGAAGAGCCAAAGAGGTGAATGCACATAGATCACACATTTTATGCAAGAAGGCATTGGTTTGTCTAATTTCAAGGCAAGCAATGAAGATCTAGTAAAGAGGCCAAGGAAAATAGCCCAAGTTCTTGACTTGGCGATGAGGGCAGAGCATCTTAGCAAACAAACCAAGAGACCCAAGCCCCCAAGGCCTAGGGCAACAGCATGAAGAAAGGGAGGAACGGTGCATAGAGCAACTCAATGGACTACCTCCCTTAAGGCGTGGCACAACATGGCTATGACCATGCCACCACACCTTGACCCCAACAGCACAACAACTTGGGATTGCACCTACAAAGCTTGGCATGCAAAGCCATAAGCGCCAAGCCACATCAAGTTAGGATTGTGAAGCCTCCACTCCTCAAATGTACTTAACTCAAGGGTGGACTAGAATAGAAAAGAATAAAAAGAATTAAGTCTAGATAGGCAGACCCTAGCCAGCTTGATAGAATAAGCTGTGTTAAGACCCCCAAGTTGTAGTGTGGCTGGCAAACACTGACTAGCTTGATAGAAAAGGCTGTGTTAAGATCCCACTAATGCATCAAGTCCTAGATCGATAAACATTGACAAGCTTGATAGCATGAGCTGCGTTAAGACCTCAAAATGTGTCCAAAAAACCACCTTTATATTATTGAGGAGGGACAACAATCCATTAAGGAGGGGTAAGTGTAAGGATATGGGAGTTGTAGCTATATCATGGTGTTGGAGCTAGAAACAACTATATAGGGAGTAGTAGTGACTCTGAGCTTTGATTGGTTTCTACTCTACGTGTGATTCCCTATACTTAGTGTGGTGAATCCTCACATGTGCAGCGTCATGAGGGCGTTGTACACATGACAACTTTACTTTCCTTGCTTATGCCTTTCTCCCCCTCCCTCTCTTTGCATAAGAAGAGAGACCCGAGAGGAGAGAGAAAGACTGCACAATAGAAATAAAGAGGTGAGAGAATATTGGAAGAGGAGAGATAAAGATAGAAAGAAGAGAGAGAAGCACATGGAATCCATCCAAGCTATGAACAAGAAGGAAAGATGAAAGATGACTCGTTTATTACTGAATGGTCATTGATGAGATGCAAAAAATAGTCTCTTATATCCTTTTATACTTAGCCCAATGTGATACCAAGTATTATTCAAATATCTATAAAACCTATTTGTAATTTTTGCTTCATTACAGTCCAAATGGATAGAAGGTTAAAACCCAAATCTGATACACATAGAGGACTTTGGCTGAAGAAAAACGTCAATTGGGCAACAAAGGAATGGTTGTCACCAATCGTGATGGATCCCCCTCTAGATTGCATACCCTAAAGCTAATCCTGTCAATAAGTCATGTGGGAAGAGGGCCCACCATCCACCATGAGCCCAAGGCTTCTCCTCAAAAGAAGAAGTAAGAGTCATATCCTCCACCTCAAAGACGTGCACAAAAATGGACTCAATGGTGGTAGTGAGTTAGCCTTCGAATCCTTGACCCCTCAAGCTTCAAATGGGGGTACTTCTGCCAACACTGCTTCTCAGCATGAGTGCCTTTCCCACAATGTTGGCACTCGGGCTTCTTCTTCTTCTCATCCTTGGAATCATCCTTCTTATCCTCTTATTTCTTAGCATGAGGCTTCCCCTTCTTCTTTCCATCCCCAGTCTCTACAATAAAAGCCTTTGTGGAGCTAGATCCACTAGTCCCCACCTCTCTGAGACACTCATCATGCTCCAAGATAAGCGGTGAAAGCTCCTCCCAAAGAATAGTATATTGGGTCCTTGAAGTAAGGATGCTAGTATAGAAGAAATCATACTTAGGGGATGGTTAAAGAGTTAGTAGAATCATAGCCATATCCTTTGAAGATATCATTCCCCCAAGGGATGCAAGCTCGTCCCACATATCCTCTAGTTTGTTCATGTGATCCTTCATGGAAGGAGAGTCATCAACATTGAGCATCAGAAGCTTCTATAAGGAGATCATATGGTGATACATCTTTTGATGATAAAGAGACACAAGCTTCTTCCACACCTCCACTATAGTCTTCAATTTGTGAACATGAACCAAGACAGAATCCTAGAAGCTCAGGAAGGATCATGCTCAAGATTTGAGCTGATCCCATAGGGCTGCACAATCCATCAATGACCCAAGGGTAGGGTCCTCCACGGGCTGGGAAACAAGGAGAGAGATAAACTCCCAAAGGTCGAAGGTATCAAGAATACTTTCCATCTTACATTACCATAGAGAATAGTTGGAACCATCCAACTTGTCTTCTTTGGGCAAGGAAGGAAGCACAGGCACCTATATAGCGGGTGCCATGTAAGGTATCTTCATGCCAGTAAATTGTGCCTTATGAGAAATAGGAAGGGAGGGAGGACAAGAGGGCCACTTGAACAAGGAGTCCATACATGGGACTCAAACCTCCAATAATCTCATTCTTACTTAGAAGAATGATGAGAAACCTCATCCTTTGAGTCAATAAAGCCAAAAAATTGGTGGCGAGACATGCTCAAGGACCTATAACCACCTTGAAAATTGTGTTTGATGAGCAACAAGCAACGAAACATAAGAAGTTAGCTATTGCCTGCACCCAAGTGGTGTTGCATGTGTCTAGATGGTGTTAGTTGTGTCTAGGAGCAATCACCTACAGGCACGAGCAATTGCCTACAGTCATGGATTGTTGATAAGGAGTAGAAGGGTAGAAAATTTCGTGTTTTGGTGCTAGATGATGTTGCTTGGCCTAGAGGGAAATTGTTTGGGTAGTAGAGAGGTCTATAAGTAGGGGAGAGCAATCAAATAACCTTGGAAGATTGCATTTGTAGCAAACACAAATTTGGGAAAGTGTGTCAGCTAGTTTGAGGTGTCGTTGTGACATGAAAAGCTCCTCTGCGATCTCTTGTTTGGCAATGATACCATGTGAGAGTATTGTTACCGGGTTTTCCGCAGCACAGAGGAGCGGAAAATGGAAAAACTAAGGAAATAGCAAAAAAAGGCGCCTTGACCGATAACCAGACCCTGAAAAATTTAAATGTTCAGGCATGACCCTCAGAAAGTCTTGGTGTCGCCCCGAGACAACAAAAGAGTAAAAGGGCACACCATTAAAATGTGGAAGCACCCCCAAATCCTTGTAAAAGAGCGCCAGGCTCGCTCCTGTGCAAAGTGTACGCATTAGTTGGGAATATGATAAATTAGAATGGTGGGAAATGGGAAAAAGGGCCTAGGCTACGGCCGGCCATGTAAAAAAGGGAAAAGGGGATGACCGCCCAAAAAGGATTTAGGGCTTTGTATATAAAGTTGAAAAGTGAATGAGAAGCTCATTCTTTGGTGTGTGGCAAAAAGAGTCTTCTTCTTCCTTTCTTCTTCTCTCCTTCTTGCTTGTGTGTGCTCTTGAGAGAGGGAGTGTGAGAGTGTGAGGGAGTGAGCGTGTGTGGGAGTGAGGGATCAAGAGGGTGAAGCTCTTCACCATCTCCTCTCATCTTCTTCTATTCTCTTCTCTTGTGCACGTGGCTATGGAGGATGGAGCTTGGAGATGGAGGAGGCTTGAGGATGCTTGAGCTAACATCAAGAATCGTGGAGCTACTGGAGTGCAAGAGAGAGAAGGGTACTCGATCAAGTATCAAGGTAAGCTCACTACACTCGTAGGATTGACGGCGCGTCAGCTAGGTGAGAGATAGCCATTAGAGCTTGCTTGGAACACTTGAAACAATAAGCGGTCCGTGGGTCTTGGCGGTTGAGCAAAAGCTCCCACATTTTGGTTCTGTTTTTGCCAAGACCAACAGATTCAAGCTTGAGCACTTGCGCGCCTCATATCAAGCATCGAAGTAGGGTATTCATCCCCGAAACAGAGCTTGAGATAGGTAGGAAGTTTGGGTGTTTTTGATCTTCAAAACATGTAAGTATTTTGGGATATTCTGGTTGTTTGCTGATTGGAAAACATGGAGAAATTAGTTCAGTTTTTTGCTTTCGATTTGTGTTGCGTTTAGAGTAGGTTAACAGTAGGAAATCGCACCGAGAGGCATGGGGTTTGCTGCTGTACAACAGGGAGAAAATCGGGGAAAACAGGGGGAAAATGGAGGAAATGCGCTTTTGAATATGTAGGAATCGCAAGGAGAGTGATCGGTAACATCTGAGTAATGTCCAGTAGGGTTATAAGTTCTTGAAGGGCAAGGGAATCCTCATTTGCAACCAGCTGAGAGAGAGAGAGAGAGAGAGAGAGAGAGAGAGAGAGAGCTTGGGCGACCCGTTCGATCGATCAGGGCAAGGAGTGACGTTGCTATTGGCGATCCCCAAGTATATAGATCTCTCCCCCATCACTCCAACATCATTCTCGGTGAATCTTGTAGTCTATAATCATCGATGTCTTAAGATTTTGGACGAATTTGTGCTTGAAAGTGCATTCGGGCCGGCGGAATCGGACACTCGATTCAGTGTTCGATTTTGAGAATCGGACGCTCGATCGGACCAACCCGTCCGATTTGGGCACTTGGACTCGGACACTTGGACACTCGAACCAACCCCGTCCGATCGGACTTTAAGCCTGATCGTCCGATCGAGGAAATCGGACTCACGAATTAGGACACGTCAGCAATCGGACCACACGCCTAGTCCAATCGGACCACGTCCGATTTTCGAAAATCGGACACTTAACCCCCATCCGATTCTGAGACTCGGACAGCTCAAACTCGGACCCACCTGGTCCGATTCCTAGAATCGGACAACTAGAATCAGACCATTGGAATCGGACCACTAGAATCAGACCATTGGAATCGGACCACTAGTAAATCAAACGTCTGATTCTCAGAATCGGACATACCCTTAGGTTAAGAAAAAAAAGGAAAAACATCAAAAATTGACCCCCACGATTGACTGGAAGCGCAACCCGCTCCAAGACAACATGACGAACGCCTTGTAGGCAGTTCCCGATGTAGGAGTCAAGACCAAGGACAGGGGGACAGTGCTGGAGCACTCCCCAGCGACCTAATGCATTGAGAACGGAAATCCAATCGGAGGACCTGTGATCGATCCCCTAGTGAATGGCAAGAAGCAGTGCAGACCCTAGAACCCGCTAGAACGGCTAGGACTTAAGCAATGAAGCTTATCAGTCCCGAAACAAGCGAGTGTGTATAAGACGCTAAGGAATTGCTTGCGGCACTCACATCGAATTTTCACACTTGAAGTACACTTAAGAAAGCTGAAAGCCTGATTGGGCACAAGTGCACGAGAAACGACACACTCACCTAGTGACCATAAATTGAGGTTTGTATTCAATAACCAAAGGAACTCACTCAGATAAACCACTCAAGGAACCCACCAATAGGAGAGGACCCAAGACATAGACAAACAATTAAAGCGCAGGGTAGGACCAAGCAAGGAGTGCCAACGACGAGGATCTGCCAAGTCTATTGACCTTGATCGACAGCGTAGTGGAGTGCAATAACTCAACCATGGCTGAAGAGAGCTCCGACTATCGGTCTAGTGAGGAGCTTGATTTGAACATATTCCCAGATGCTATTCAGCACTGGTGAGTAGTTACGATGCGCATGCCTGGTACGAGCACCGCGGCAGGACAGCAGACGCAATCATTGCAGACCTAGAGGAGGAGAGAAAGCTAGCCCGCAAGGCATTACAGGGAATAGCTGATTATAATAGGGATCAACAGGCTAGGAGCCAAAGGCAAAGCATGGAGTTACATGAGGTACAGCGAGTGCTGAACTTGGCTGGCCGAAACCGAACGGACCATGAGAGAGCACTAGAGGAAGACTTGACATTGAGTGAGCTCCTCATGAAATGGCTGCTCGATAACACCGCAGTAGAGCAGAGTGCCACCGCACTAGCGACATCTCCGCTTGCAGGATTAGGGGCAAACTAAGGCTCAAAGAGCCAGGCCAAAATACCCATTGTTGCCAAGCAACTCGATAAGTACCAACCTCATGACGACCCATACAGCTTTGTTGAGCAGTTTGAGCAAGTTTGCGAAGCCAACGGCCTCAACGACCAGACTCAACATTCACAAGCATTCGGGCTTTGCCTAGGCGACAAGGGTAGGACGTGGTATACAAGCCTGGATGCCGTAGAGCGAGCCAACTTCAATAATCTCAAGGATCTCTTCGTCAAGAGATTCGCCGAGCCCGGATACTCCCATAACCTGCTCGTGCGCTTGATGAATGTCAAGCAGAAAGAGAAGGAGGACATCCGTGACTACATGACCCATGTGAGGAGTCTCTTCAAGAGAATCCCTCTAGGCGAGCGACCGACTGACAGAGCAGTTTAAATTGTATTCATCAGTGAAATTTGAGATGAGGAGTTATATAAGGCATTGGCAGGCCATTCAAGCCTGCAGCGGGACGTGGTGGGCTAGAGTGTTTGAGGAAGCCATCAGAGTCGATGACTAGCTGAAAGAGCGGAGCTCTAGGAGCTTAAATTTAGAAGAGACCAACCCGCGAAGCTCAGAGAGATGAGGAGTTATACAAGGCATTGGTAGGCCATTCAAGCCTGCAGCGGGACGTGGTGGGCTAGAGTGTTTGAGGAAGCCATCAGAGTCGATGATTAGCTGAAAGAGCGGAGCTCTAGGAGCTTAAATCTAGAAGAGACCAACCCGCGAAGCTCAGAGAGAACGTCAGCCTCTAGTGAGCGGTCAATCCCATCATCCCAAGATAAGGGGAAGGCCACCGAGACAGACCAAGGCTTGGCTGAGGTCAAGATGGAATTAGCCAAGCTACAAGACATGTTGAGACGACCAACGCGATCGCACGTCCAATGCGTGTACTGTGGTGGAAACCACTTTTTGCCGGCCGAGTGTCAAGACCCTAGGTCAAGACCTTGTGCTAATTGCGGTAGATTCGGCCATGATGTCGCACATTGTAGATTACCAAGAAGACTTCCATACTCGCAACCCTACGGCCAGCCTTATCTAGCGAACATGCCACAGCCATTCTTTGGAAGGGGAGCCCCATTGGCTCTTCCTGTGCCTAACGATATGAAACCAACCGCCCCTAGAATGGACATAAATCCTACAGGCATTCCTAGACCTCTTGGTCCTTACGTGACCCACCCACCGAGCGATGCTCCAGTACACTACGTGGATGAGCCGACTGATGAAGAGACCTACATATACCCTTACGTCTCGCATGACGATGAGGGCAATGCGGTCCTCATGGATTATCGATCTGTGCCAGTGATGGCATTAGGACGAGGACGAGGTAGAGGCCTAGGAGGGCAGCTATAGGATCCGGTCACTTGTTCGACTTGCGGACACCCCGGTCATGTCTCATCATGCTGCCCTGAAAGAGAGCAGCAAAATAGGGACAAGGCTGACCAAAGGTGCGCAGAGTGCGGAATCACCCATCTTTTCGTAGACTGCCCAAAGCGAAAGCCGTCCTCTAGCTCATCCAACTTGCCATCCGTCCCATTGGGGCTGTTTGGTGTCGAAAACCCCGATGGGGAGGCCACACCTATTCCATTGCAGGTTATGACCCGAGCCCAAACGAAGCAGGCGGGCATCTCTCTGCCAGGACCTAGCAATCTTGACGCAATCTCAATAGGAAAGAAAAGCCGCAGGCGGAAAAAGAAGAGATCGGAAGCTAAGGTCGCACTAAAGACCGAGAGTGCTACAACTCTACCTGCGGGAAAGAAGGTTTCAGACGCAGAGGCAGAGACTTCAGCCCCCAAGACAGCCGAAAAAGGAAGCGCTAAGGTAGGGGAATACCCACATCCGAAGCGACAATTAGAGGCCATAGAAAAGGTGAAGGAATGGGTGAGGGAGGCTCAACAGCATCTCAAAGACGTTGAGCCCATCATAGAGGACGAGATCGATGATCTCTCCAGCATAAGCACGTCAATATCACCACCTCAACCTAAGTCGGCAGAAGCAACTACGCCACAAGCAGTGCCGCTAAGACAAAGCCTTGACACGACAGAGCCGCAGATTAGCCGCGGCCATTGGCCCGGACAGTCTAGGCTAGGGGAAGGACGAGCATCTAACGATCTCCTGACCACGCTAGTGACCACCCCTGTAACACTTAGCTCGGGAGATCTGCTTAAGCAGCACCCTACCCTATGGCAAGACCTTAAGCAGTGGGTTGAAGGATCACAAGAGCAGGTCACGACAGATCCTCGAGACCAGGATGCATAAACGCAATTGCCTAGTTTGACGCTGCACTCCGTGCCTTAATCCTTGCACGTCAACACCTTTTGGGAAGGCTCTGAGATGCACGTGGTCTTGCCGGTCCTAGCCCTGGGTGACACAACATGAAAGGGAATTGTAGACATGGGAGTTGGGGTTAGTGTGCTTAGCCACGCAGTGCTTCAGACTTGGGGAAACCCGCATGTCAAAGCTGCTAGGTTTAATGTCATGCTAGCAAACGGCATGAGAGTGAAGCCATTCGGGGTACTAAAGAATTGGCCAGTGAAGATCGCAGGTGTCCAGTTCTCTGTCGACTTTATAGTCATGAAGGGAGTGGACTACGATATCCTATTAGGCCGACCCTGGATGCGCAACGCTAGAGTCATCAAAGATTGGGGTAACAGCTTGATCTTCCTTGGTAATAGAACGGACATAGTAAGAATAGAGATGGAAACTTGGAAGACCTCACCAGTCGACCTAGACGCCATCTCTGCTATGCTCAAAGGGAACACTCAGGTCAAGAAGCCCTATGGGCCCTTGACCAAGTATATCCCATGCCCAGAGGATGAGCGGGATTGGATGCACGTTCTCGCTACAATCGACCTGCCATTCTCAGATCATGAGGTATATGAGCAGGCCATCAAAATGATCGGCAAGTCTAACGAAGCACTCTCTGCACCAGTCTGCATGATGGCATGAAGCTGCCGGGGAAAGCCTGAGCCTGTCACCTTCCAAGTACCATCCAACAAAAGGGAACTCCAGGGGGTACTGGAATACCTAACGGACCAGCTAGCTGGCAACCCAGCTGCAAATTTCAAACCACTCCAGGATCTCTTAGAGGATTCCAAGTGGCAATGGACCAGGGTGCACAATTTAACCTCATGTATAACTGGGCCCTAGTTTCTGACCAACGACACGAGGCATACCAAGCCCTAGGAGACGACGAGCAGTCGTATGACAAGGATTCCAACGATGAATACGAA
Source organism: Lygodium microphyllum (assembly GCF_053477565.2). Lineage (NCBI taxonomy): Eukaryota > Viridiplantae > Streptophyta > Polypodiopsida > Schizaeales > Lygodiaceae > Lygodium > Lygodium microphyllum. Next base: position 82,609,211 of record NC_141149.1, read on the forward strand.
GACTGCCAATCCTTCAATGAAGAGAGTGAGGGTGAAATAGATACCACAGAATACAACACTGAAGGACGAAAAATTGAGCAGATACAAGCAGACGCCAAGCCGCAGGGAAGGCAGACCCCTAGAATAGAGCGAGGAGTCATGTGTATGGAATGTGATCGCGCTTGGTTGGAATTCATAGGAGACATAGACCTTGAGCAAGCATGCCTAGCCCAGCCAAGAACGACATCAATACTTAGGACTGAATCACTATCTGAATTGTGGCCACCAGGGGAGACCACCTCTTCTAGTGATGATGGAGGGTTTGACTCTGAATCGGAAGTTACTTCGGATAGTGATCTAGAGATCCCTAGGCCGTCCATGATCAGACGCACCAAGGGGGACCTACCCGTCCACCTGAGGCCCAGACGGTTAAGGCAGGAAAAGGCAAAGCACCCCAGGGATACACAATCAGAAGAATAGCAAAAGCCGCAGGATCTCCTAAACGCTTCACGAAATTCAAACAAGGGGATAGGGTAGTAGTTCTGTTAGGTGCCAAATGTCAAGGGCAGACGAGCGAACCAATCAAGGGACCAGCCAAAGTCAAGGAGGTAGACCTAGCCCAGGAAGGGGAAACACCACGACCAGTGTTCATTGCCGACGACTTGACTAGTAAAGAAAAAACGAGTCTTGTCGCTCTCTTGCGAGAGTACATAGACGTGTTTGCCTGGTCCTTAGAAGAGCTACAGGGGGTAGATCCGAGTGTTGTGACTCACAACATACCCATGACGTCGGACGCAATGCCGGTCAAGCAACGACCATACCCTATGAATCCAAAACATGCTCATGCTGTCAAAGAGGAAATTGACAAGCTGATGAGAGCTGGATTCATTTACGAAATTGAGCACATAGACTGGGTATCACCCATAGTCATTGTGATGAAGAAGAACGAAAAAATCCGAGTGTGCGTCGATTACAAGAAGGTGAACGTTGCTACGAAGAGAGACAACTATCCATTGCTGTACACCGAGCACATGCTTGAGAGGGTGGCAGGCAAGGAAGCCTACAGTTTTCTGGATGGCTTCTCAGGGTACAACCAGGTGCAAGTGCATCCTATCAACAGGCACAAGACCACCTTTGCCACTGAATGGGGCGTCTTTGCATACATAGTTATACCCTTCGGGTTGACCAATGCCCCCGCCACTTTCCAATGCCTCATGTGCACCATCTTTAAGGACATGCTTCGCAAGGAGCTAGAAGTCTTTGTCGACGACCTGTGTGTCCATTCGACCTGGATCGAACACTTAGACAAACTCCGCGCAGTCTTTGAACGGTGCCGCTTATATCGTCTCTCCTTGAATCCCTTGAAGTGTTAGTTTTGGGTAAAGCACGAATGCATCTTAGGACACGTGGTGTCGAAGAACGGCATTGCCATTGACTTCTTGAAGGTCAGGGTTATTGTTGACCTTCCACCCCCCATTAATTACAAGGGAGTTCAATGCTTCTTAGGCCATACATGATACTATCGACGGTTTGTGCTGAACTACGTGCTGATTGCCAGACCATTGTACAAGCTGCTGATTGTCTTCGAGTGGACCGAGGCATGCCAACGAGAATACGAAGAATTGAAAAAGGCTCTAACAACGGCACCAATTCTACGAGCCCCAGATTGGACCATTACCTTCCACGTGCACATCGATGCTTCTAAGTTTGCCGTGGGGGCAGTGTTGTGCCAACCTGGTGAGCATAACTTAGATTACCCAGTGAGCTTTGCTAGCAGACAACTCACTGAGACGGAGATGAATTACTCGACAACAGAAAGGGAGGGATTAGCCATGGTGTTTGCTGTGAAGAAATTTCGGCATTATCTATTGGCCACACCCTTCATCTTTTTCGTGGACCATCAAGCCCTGCTCTATTTAGTGAACAAACCTTGTGCTACGGGGCGCATAGCTCGATGGCTTCTCTTGCTCCTAGAGTTCGATTTCTCTATGGTAGTACGAAAGGGAAAATAACATTACATGGTTGATCACATGTCACGCATCCCCATAGGAGAAGCCGCTGGACAAGGCATCGTTGACGAGTTACCTGACGCCCACTTTTTCCACATGTCCAACGAGAGAAATTTATTTAAGACTGATCTAACGCCATATTGGGCGGACGACATAGTCCAAGTGCTCGAGCACGGACTACCTGAGCGGCCAATAGAAAAGGCCCGACTTATGCACTTGATCCTGAAGATCCAGCCCTACCAACTGATTGCAGGCCAACTCTATAGACTGGGGCAAGACGGATTGCTGCGTAGGTGCGTGTGTGAGCATGAGATGCACAATGTGCTCTTGGAGGCGCACAGCGGCATTGCGGGAGGACACTTTAGTGGAGACACGACAGCACGGAAGGTGATGCATTCTCAACTATGGTGGCCCACACTTTTCCGCGACGCCAAGAGATTCGTCAAGCATTGTGACGAGTGCCAAACGGACAAAAGTCCCGATTCATAAAGATCAAATGGAGTTGACCCCAATTATTGCTCGCCAACCCTTCGAAAAATGGGAAATTGACTTCATAGGACCCATCAGTCCTGCGGCACAATACTCACAAGCCAAGTACATCGTAGTGGCCACGGATTACCTCACGAAATGGGCAGAGGCAAGAGCCACACGGAAAAACGATGCTAGGACAATTGCCAAGTTCTTATGGGAGCAAGTGATCTCGCACTTCGGTTGCCCCATCGAACTGGTTAGCGACCAAGGCACATACTTCATCAACGAAGTGATAGCACATCTCCTATCCACCTTTCTCATCATCCATCGCAAATCCTCACCATACTACCTTCAGGCTAATGGCCAGGCAGAATCAACTAATAAGATTCTTATCAACGTCCTGACTAAAGTAGTCTCAGCCTCACGAAGCGACTGGGACAACAAATTGATGGCATCCTTGTGGGCCTACCGCACAACTTATAAAATGGCTGTCGGTCAAACCCCCTTTAGGCTGACCTATGGAACTGAGGCAATTCTACCATTAGAATTCTTCGTTCCTAGTCTAAGAATAGCACTCCAAGAACGATGGGAAGGGAAGGAGGCATGGACGCAACGCCTGGTCGAGCTGGAACGCCTATCAAAAACTCGTCTTCTAGCCACCCACGTGCTTATCTGTGAAAAAGCCCGACGCAAGAGCTGGTTTGACAAGCATGTCAAGCAACGCGAGTTTGAATAGGGGGACTTAGTGCTCCTCTACTCAGTTAAAGGGCATAAACAAAAAATGAAATTCAGAGGTCTCGGACCCTTCAAGGTTCACGGGCAATCAACCGAACCGGCAATGTTGAGCTTGAGACCCTAGACGGTGAAGGAATAGGCTTCTTCAATGGCAGTCGTGTCAAGAAGTACTTCCCTCCAACCCATCCTTTGCATGAACCACCAATGTTAGAACCGTCGGTCAAAATATGAGCAACTACAATCACTGAAATTAACGAAGATGATGAGGAAGCCATAGAACCCGCTTACCTCCGTGTCACAGTCATTACCAAGCAAACATGCGCTTTCAACACCTTGATCGACGAGGGAGAAGACTTCAATGTCTTAACCCACAATCATTGGATCCAACTTGGCAAACCATTACTTCAACCCATAACTGCCAAGCTAAACCCATATGGGGCTCAATCATAAGCACTTCTCAGCAAGTGTAGAGTCGCCGTTTTTATTGAGTCTGAGACTGTTCCAATGCTTTTTTACGTGTTGCCAGGTGCTACAGATGCAGGTACGGAGTCACTGCTGGGGCGAACCTTCAAAAAGCAGACTCACTGCAATATTGATTATGAGTCGTAGTGCATCCACCTAGCAATAGGCAATGTGCGCATTGTCACAACTTTCAGCAAGGGTTGCACGACACTATCACCGTCCGCAAAGCCGCTGGTAGAAACATCCGTAGGCAAGACTAAGGAGGGGGTTAGTGCGCAACCGCCACTCCCCGACTCCCATAAATCACAACCCACAGCGGCCAAAGCTAGGGCCCAGCAGCCTCGCCTTCAATGGGTGCCTAAACAGTCTCAACAATCGCCTAGAAGTCCACACCCCCTATCCTCCTAAGACCCATAACTCTAAACCTAGCAGGCCCTGACACAATCACAAGAAGCACCGCGTGATCAAGCAAAAATGGGTCCCTAAAGCCCTCTTGCATGCGCAAGGCTACTACGAGGGAAATACCTGGCTGTGGATCCCTAAGCTCCCCACGGCCAAGGGCACTATTCATACGCCACCCTCAAGCTTGATCAGCCCACGTCCCCCAATGCCTCAAAACCATAGGCCGTAGTGCTCTCTAGAGCCCCAGCCATTCGGCTCATCTGCGCTTCGGCCCAAGAGAGTCGCCCAAACCTATTGGCCCAAGCAACAGCCACCGTCACAGGCAACATCACCTGACCAAGTCAAGCCGACTCCCCACGGCAAAGCTGACTGCAGCAGCCCATACGTTGTGGCTAACACTAATCTACCCATAATCCAAACAGCCCAACTGCAGGCTCAAGGAAACTCCCAACCGCAACTATGTATTGTCAAGGCCTCTAGTTCTAGCAAACCTCGATCGCCCATCGGCCTTACGCCCTCCTATGAACGAAAATCATTTCTAGCACTAGCCGCTGACCTTGCCGAGGACACCCGCGATGATGTGGTGGACTGCATTAAACGACTCGATGCCACTTCGTATCGCTAGCCCTCAGCTATGACCGCTTGGACTTGGGTCTATTAGAAGAACCCTTTGCAACGGAAGTGTGCAATATGCCTTGCTCTTGGGAGACTTTTGAATTCACATTTGCAAAAGCCTCTCGCTCTGCTACTGAGTTGCTCAGCAGTGAGATCTCCAAAGAGCAAGCCATTAAACAACGTCTCATCACATCCTACGATTAGTGAACCACTTATGCTATCACTGATCAGGAAATCACCGAGTTATCCAAGCTCGCTGATACGGACTCCACGTTTTTGAAGCGTTGGTACACTCTTAGGCTGCAATGGGAAGTTGAGGGGTGCTGCATAATGACCAACGCTGAGCAGCGCCGTGCAATCAAAACAGTAGAGTATGACCACACCTATGTCGCGCCAACCTCGTATCGAGTATTAACCACTCTCCGTGGCCAACCCATGGAAGAGCACATCAAGGGGTATCCCTACCTTGACCGCCTCTTAATAGAGGAAGAGCTCCACATTGCAAAGTCGGGTCGATTTTGGCTATCTCCTAATTGATGTTCTGACATACATCACGCGTGTCGGTATCCGCCCATTCGAATTAGATAGGGAAGCTCAGCTAGAGTATAACCCCAATTTCTATGCTTGGCTCCTGCACAAATAGATTGATGCCCTTTATGCTGAACGCCCTTAGCCTCTCAACCTCCAATCCTGGGACGGATTCTTCTCGTTCCAAAGGGGGAAGGGGTAATAAGGTGGAATCTAAAAAGTAAACCAAGTATGAAACGTTAGTTAAATTTGAAATGCAAGGGTAAGATGTAATGGTAAAAGTCTAAAAAGAAAAGTTAAGGCTATGCTCAATAAAATCTGCTACGCTTTTATTCTTTCAGCAAGTTATTTGTCAAAAAGCACTAATAGTGGAAATGGCTGAACTTGCAAGTAGCGATCATGGCAAGCCAGGACAAAGCGGGCAAGTTCCCCTTCTCGGAGGAGGAGCAAGCGAAGTATGGCCTCACGGTGGAGACGAGAGCCTTCAACCAGTTGAAGTTCCGTCACATCTTCAACCTTGAAGACGTGGCCATCGAAGAGCCAGCAGTGCGCCAAATCATAGATCAGTGCCATCTGCAGAAGTACCTAGATGCAGTGGGCCGGAGGGTGGACTACACCCAGTGCGCTGACTTCTTGTGCACCTTTAATAGGAACAAAGGCACCATCACGGTGCGCAAGAATGAAGCCACCAGGCAAGTGTAGATCGAGCTGACTCGGAGTTGGTGGAAAGGGCACTAGGGCTGCCGAATAAGGTGGAAAGAAAGCCAAAGAAGGATGTCTACGCCATGTTGGGAATGGATAAGGTGAAGGTCCATACCAATGATGGGATTAGCCTGGCAAACATACCAAACCCAAAAATCCAGCTACAGGCAAAAATGGTGCACGCTTTATTCTCAAGCTAGAGGTACAACATCATAATGAGCCGGATCAATGTATCTCTGCTCGACAGCATTGTGGCACAATCGCTGGACAAGGTGAACCTTAATGGGTTTGTGAGGAGAACCATAGAGGCTTCAGCTAAGGCCCTAGCAACAGGAGGAAGAGCCGCTAGAGGGGAATCCCCATCATCCTGATCAACCCGCAAGGCATCATCCTCCAAAGCCGCAACCATAGGATTTGGAGGCGTCCTTACGGCCATAATCCAAGAAGCACTAGGGCAAGGACGAGAAGAAGAAGACAAGAAGGGAGGCAATGAAGGAAGTGATGAGTCACCATCACAATCCCCACCTCACATAGAAGAGCAGCGTAGTTCTTCAGAGGAAACGAAGACTGACGAAGACGAAGAGGGAGAGTCCCAGGCCAGCCCACAAAGGCACGCAGAACAACAAACCAAAGCCCTGCATGGAAAGAGGGAAGAGGAGTGCAAGAAGAAAGAGAAGGAAGATCTGGAGAGGGCTCGAAGGGAGTCAGTCAGGGATGAGGAGGAGAGAAAAAAGAAGACTGAAGAGGAGCTGAGAAGGAAGGAAGAGGAAGAAATAGCACTAGCCACCCGTCACTCCATTGAGGAGCAGCACAAAAGAGACGAGGAAGGCGCAGAGAGCCCACACTGAGCAGAGGCACCTGGTTCTAGTACCAGTGTGCCGAAAATCACACCCCCGCCCCCGGCAGAGGGAAAAGGCAAGGAACCGATGATGCCAACTCCCCCCCTCTTCATACCTTCCACTCCAACCACTCTTATCATGACAACACCCACTGCCACTGCCACCCAAGGCTCCACCCCAAAAGTCGATGAGAGCAACGTGGTCACTTGGTTGCAATTCCTGGTGGAACAGGAGTTGGCAAGAGAAGCGGGCATGGCAACCGCAACATCAGGAGTCAAAAGGACAGCCACGCAACTGATTTGGAGCCAAGGCCGGAGCTAAAGAGGCAGAAAACACAAGTCGCTGTCACCACCGCCACCATGTCCCACCTCCCACCTCCAGCAAGCCAATACGACAAATATGTTAAGGAGCTGCTCTCGCAGCTAGAAAAGGCCAAGGAAGAAAGGAAAACAGTCGTGGAGGAGCTGGCAACAGAACGAGAATCACGAGCTGCTCTCCAGTTGGAGAAAACAAAGCAGATAACATAATACCAAAGGGAGATCACTGTGCTTAGGGAGGAAGTCAACAATAAGGATGCAGAGGAATCAAAGGCCCTAAAGGAACATGACGCTGCTTGGGAAGGAAGGAGAAAAATCTTGATGGAGCGTCTCAACGGGGAAAGGGAGACCAATGCTCACTTGCGGCGCAAGAACGACCAGATCTCTGCAGTCAACCTGGAAGCACAAAACCACCTTGACAAGATCAGACAGGAGGCTGTAGAGCTGGACCAATTAAGAGAAGAGCAGGTGCGAAGGATGCAGGTGAAGCTAGACCAGCTCAACGCACAGATCGTCGATGAACGCCAGGAGCAGTCCCGCCTGTACCGCGAGCTTGAGGCCTAGCAGCAACAACTCATGGCTATGACCCTCCATCAGGGGGAGAGACTGGAAGATATGGAAAAAAGAACAAAAGAATGGGCTGATCACAATGAGGGGAGAATACGAGACTTGGCACACCGGCTGGCCAAAGCCGAAGGAGATAGGGTGTTGCCTGAGAACTAGGCAGAGGTGGCCCAACTCTCCATGATAGCCCAACAGCACACCTTCCTCAATATCCTGCTCCACTCCACCAAGCCAGAAAGAAACGAAGCCAATGATCAGCTTTGCAGAAGAAGCTAGCCATTGCACGCAGAGCCCTAACAGTAGGCCTGCATGTGCCACTACAGCTAGGAGGCCCACCGCAGAGCCTGGAGGAGCAAAGGAGATATCTTGCACAAGTAGGCCTGACGGCGCAGGAAATAGATGAACTTGGCTTCACAGAGGCGAAGGCTCAAAAAGACTTGCAAGTAGAAGGGGGTGAATCAGAGTTTGATATGGGACCTCAAGAGGAGGACTACGTTCCACCACCACCTCCATCACAACAATAGGAAGTGCAACCCCCTGACACATCTGCTGAGAGGAAAGCAGCCCAGGCTAACTGCAGGAAAGAAATGGTAGAGAAGGCAAGGAAAAAGCTGAACGTTAGACCTGTTTCAAGACAACCTGCCCCTCTCCTACCGCGCCTTGAAGATCTCCCTGCTGAATTCCATGCCGAGTTGATTATCTGGGAACAGCAGGAATGTACCCGTGACCCCTTCAACTTGAGCTTTGAGTTTCCCTCTACATTAAACATAGTGATGCCCATTCAACTTGTAAATGACGTAATCGCTATGGGTGCAAGGCTCAAGGCCAAGTGGCTAGCAGAGCGAGAGGCCAACCCAACTACTTGGGGAGTCGAGGACCGTGAATTTTGGTAGGATAAAGTCCTCCAGGTGCCTAAATCAGTGGAAGGCTATAATTGCCAACCCACCTGGAGAAGACACATTTTTGACGTCAACCTTGACGCCGCGTGGATGGCGTTTTGTAACACCCTCCCTTCTGAGAGAAACGACCCCACTTTCATGCCGTATCCTCGAAGGGTAGGGGTTGACTTTAATCCGTCCATCCACGGCAAGTTCGACTTTCCCATTATCTATAACGCCAATAGCACCTCCCATAGGGACGTCCTTCTCTTTACCCTCCCTGATTTGTACAACTCTATAGATAGATTTCTTAGTGAGTTCACCTCCTATCCTGACCCCGCCTTCATAACCACTTGTAATTATCTTAGACTAATTAGGGTCCTAGTCCACCAAGAGCTCGCACCTGAAGAACGCCACCTCCCACCCCTCTACTTCGACCCCAATACCATAGATAGCAGCACCATGACTCGCCTCATGATGTGCGCTTCTCTTTTGCCATCCTTCTGTGTTGCACTGCTCGAAGATATGAGCGATAGCAAATTCACCCAGTGCAATCACCCCTTCCTTTCCACCACCACTCTCAAAACCTGCCTCAACCTCAAGGGCTACTTGTTGAGTGGTAGATTCCTTAACAAGGCCCCCCACCCTTCGCCATCCCCTACCCGCCATTCGGATGACAAGGAGTAAACTCCCGTCATGCCCTTGTATCACATGTATCCATGTATAAGCCTCTTTATATTTATTAATATTTAAAAAAAAAGAGGAAGAAGAAGAAGAAGAAGAAGAAAAGAAGCAAGCCACAAGACAACAAAAAAGGGTGAACTGGAAAGAAGAGACGACAGCGAAGCATAGCAAAGCCAAGGGATGCATCTACCATTAAGCAAAGATAAGCAGTGAGACCTTTGCAAGATTTGCTTGCAATTCCCCTTCGCCTCATCGTGCACCGCCGTCACTGCACCTAGGGTTCTCCCTAGCCCCTTCCCCACTTCACGCTTAGGGCACATCAAGGGCAGGACTTTCAGACCTGTCACCCTAAGACCTGCACCACACCTCTAACGACACACTAACTAGGTCCTCAAGTGTGGGACATTACCAAGGGCTTGCCCAAGGTTAGACCCATCTCCTAGTTCCACTGCCACGGACACCACGCACTACACGGAGAAGCAGACACACCCCTTAGGAAGTGCACAACTTTTCTTGCAGGTTATGTTCAAGTTTCAAGAAATGGCTACTCCGCTGAAGAGGATCACCCACGGCATCCTTTAATGACCAAAACTTTTTCCATGTGCCGATGTCCAGCCATCTGCCTGCTAATGGCTACCATGATTGAACCAAGTCACGATAGGTCTGCCATTGGCATAGATCTTAGAACCTCATCTTCCAAAGATGCATGCCCAATGCCTCAAGATCTACGGATCACTTATTGATTCCACAAGCCTGAAGAATTTCAATGTAGAGTTGAAGATTTTCAACGCAGTACTGAAGACCTTCAACTCAAAGATGAAGACCTTCAACTCAAAGACAAAGATCTTCAAATCAACGACACAAATTTTCCATGCAACGAAAAACCATATCTTTGTCAAGACAGAGTTCGGGGGGGGGGCTTCTCTAGAATAAATCCCTCCAATACCATCCTCCTAAGGGATTGCTTATTGCTTCAAGCATTTTTGATGCTCGAGGGACGACTGGCTATATAATGGATGCCACAACTGTGTGAAAGATGCCGAGCATCTTCATGGAGCCTAACGCATGCCGGAATCTCTTCTGGTCATCGTCATTAAACTCCATCACTTGTCATTCACACAACCACCTTGGAAGCAGTGTCATCCACCTACCTATTCCGCCTACCAGCCGACCTAACTAGCCACTACGTCCCACAGCAGTGCCATGGGGCTGGCACTTGGCTAGAAGGGGGGTAATGTTACCGGGTTTTCCACAACACAAAGGAGCGAAAAATGGAAAAACTAAGGAAATAGCAAAAAAAGGTGCCTTGACTAGTAACCAGATCCTGAAAAATTTAAATGTTCGGGCATGACCCTCAGAAAGTCTCGGTGTCGCCTCGAGACAACAAAAGAGTAAAAGGGCATACCATTAAAATGTGGAAGCGGCCCCAAATCCTTGTAAAAGAGCGCCAGGCTCGCTCCTGTGCAAAGTGTACGCATTAGTTGGGAATATGATAAATTAGAATGGTGGGAAATGGGAAAAAGGGCCTAGGCTACGGCCGGCCATGTAAAAAAGGGAAAAGGGGATGACCGCCCAAAAAGGATTTAGGGCTTTGTATATAAAGTTGAAAAGTGAATGAGAAGCTCATTCTTTGGTGTGTGGCAAAAAGATTCTTCTTCTTCCTCTCTTCTTCTCTCCTTCTTGCTTGTGTGTGCTCTTGAGAGAGGGAGTGTGAGAGTGTGAGGGAGTGAGTGTGTGTGGGATCAAGAGGGTGAAGCTCTTCACCATCTCCTCTCCTCTTCTTCTCTTCTCTTCTCTTGCGCACGCGGCTATGGAGGATGGAGCTTGGAGATGGAGGAGGCTTGAGGATGCTTGAGCTAGCATCAAGAATTGTGGAGCTACCAGAGTGCAAGAGAGAGAAGGGTACTTGATCAAGTATCAAGGTAAGCTCACTACACTCGTAGGTTTGACGGCGTGTCGGCTAGGTGAGAGATAGCCATTAGAGCTCGCTTGGAACGCTTGAAACAATAAGCGGTCCGTGGGTCTTGGCGGTTGAGCGAAAGCTCCCACAAGTGTGCAGTGAAAAAAGGAACTTGAACACAGAGAAAGAAGACAACATGAAGATGAAGGAAGACAAAAATTTGCACCAACTGAAATAAATGATAAATACAAATAGATGGACTGATTAGTCCTCCCTACACATAGCCCGAGGTGTTAGTAAGGGCACCTGATTTGGCCTAAAATGATTATAGCAGCAACAACATGGGAGACAAAGGAGTGTGCCTATAGTCGGAGAAGTAGCATGTAAAAGAAGTGATCTGCCCTGGTTAGCTAGCCTAGTATAAATAACACGAAATGACCAAAATTGGTGGGCATGATGTTGATCGACTAATTGCCAATTAGCCGATTGCATTTAATGCAATTAATAGTATAAAAAATGTAGAAAATAATACAGATAACATGGCAAAAAATTAGGGGGACAAGATAATATTTGTGATAGAGTGGCCCAGGCTGGGGAATGTTGAAAAATGCTCACAAAACTTGAAAAATGTGCTTTAAAATGCCAGAGCTCCCATGTCTCCATCAAACTCTGGTAGGAGCTCAAAATAACTAGGAGATGATAAACTAATAACACTAAAAGTGATGGCTGACAACAGCAAGCATTCTTCTTTCAAATTGTTTAGAAGGTGATAACACCAATAGAGAAAGAAGATGTGGCCAACATAGGGATTAAGTTACAATCTCTCCAAGATGCTCTATAGCACAAATTTGCTTCTAAACTACACTATGTAATGTGCGCAAACTATAAACAAGGGTTGCTTCAAGGTCTCAAAGCTATATAATAATTTTTGTAAGAAATCCAAGGATGTGCATGAGGGTAGGAGGACACTAGATCTAGCCTAAAATGATGACATTAGTACCAACATTGGAGATGGATAAGTGCATCCATTGCAGTCGAAGGAGTAACCTACAAAAGAAGTGATTTGCCCCAACTAACCTACTATAAATAGCAAGAAATGACAGAAATTGACCGATCTAATGCTAACTGACTAGTTGGCTGCATTTAATGTACTTGGCTACATAAAAATGCAAAAAAAATACAATTGACATGGCAAAAAGTCAGGGGGATAAGACAATGTTTGATAGAGTGGCCCATGTTGGGGAATGCTGAAAAATGCTCAGAAGACTCAAAAAATGCACACTAAAATGCACAACTCCCATGTTTCCATCAAACTTTGACAGGAGCTCACAATTGGGAAATGACAGATTGACAACACTAAAAGTGACATGCTAACAACAACAAACATTCTTCTTTCAAATTGTTTAGAAGGTGATAACACCAATAGAGGAAGAAGATGTTGCCACTCTAAGGATCAAGTCAGAATCTCTCCAAGATGCTTTGTAGAACAAATTTGCTTCTAAATTACACTATTTATAGTAGGGTTGCTTCAAGGTCTCAAAGCTATACAATACTGTTTGTAAGAAATCCAAGTATGTTCATTATACCCTACCCCACCATGTCACCATAACCCACACAAAAGGAGCCTCTTATGCCACAACATGTTGAAATCTCATTGGAGCAAGGGTCCCCAATACCCCATCCTCCCATGAGATTTCAATAGGTTTTGACACGAATGGGGTTTGTCCACATCACAACCATTGAAAGGATGATTTTGTAGTACCCCCTTCCTTAGACACAACCACTCTTGTGGGGCCCTCAACTAGCCAAGTTGACCATGAAGCTAAAAGTTACATCCAAACTCACAATGCAAATCCTTGTTGACGATTGATATGCATGTCAAATATGAGGAAAACTTGTAACTAATCAGGGAGAAGTTTAAAGCATCACAAAAAAATAGATATTCCATTCAATTTTTACTTTAGCCTCCCCCATAATCTCCAAGAAGTGTACCCAATGTCTATTTTCAATCTCCTTGTCAAATGAAGCATCAACTTGGCAACAAAGTAGCAAAAATAGATTGATAGACATGCTTATCTTGGGTTCTATAGAGACAACAAAGCTTAGCATGCCAAGATATCTTGAAATCTTGAGAAAGCCTATGGCATACAAATATATTAGAGCAGAATGATATTAAACATTTATATTGAAGCATGGTCCTCCTATTGTTATCACTCTACAAAGGAATATGAGGGCTTGAGTGCCTTTAAGTTTTGGCAACACATTTGGTCCCAACAAGGATAGTAGGCATAATTTTCCTAAAATCCCAAACATCTTTGCCCAACACCTCAACCATATCTACATTTTCCACCCAAAGACCTAGTTCCTTATTTTTGTACCTTCATTAAACAATTTCCAATTGTGCTAACCTTACTTTTATTACAACCATAAATTACATTAGACTCCTCATCTTCCTCCTTCAAATTCATCAAATCCCTTATGAAGAAAGAATCTCCACTCTCTTCTTTGACATCAATACAAGGATCAACCTACCAACAATGGTGAGGCTCAACCTCGATGCTATGCACATTTGTGATATGCTTCTTACCATTTAGTGTTGAGATCTATTTGATGATACATGTGAGACTAACTTTACTTGAATGTAGGAACATTGTTTCTTACATACCACCTCCCTTGCCACCCATGAATATTACCATCTCCACCTTTTAGGCTTCAAAAACCTCCTCAAAATCCTACGATATCTTTCTCTATCAATCCCATATTTCCAACCTCTTCCTCCACCTCCTTTTTTGCCTCATGATTTCCCACCCCATGACTCCATTCATGCCTCTTATCTCATGGAAAAACAAGAGAAAAATATTCAACTTCACCACATAGACTCCACTGCACCTAAGGGTTCTCTAGTGAATGATGCTAGATGGCCTCAATTGGTTGGGTTTAATCCTAATCCATTGCCCTCTTTTGCATGTCAAATCTAGGGAATATTAAGGATAGGACACCCCCAAGCTTGCTCAAAATACTTGATCCCCTATATGTATTTCACCGCACAACCTCTCGCCATCATTGGGCTCCTCAAGTGTGGCACCTAGGGAGTTCTAGCTCACCTAGACTAAACCCATCTCTAAATCACACTTTCACCCATCACCACTCACTTGGACCTGAGGTACATTTCTCTATAAGAAATTTGTATTTAAAGCAAGGTTGAGGAAATAAAAATCCATCAATTTTGGCATTTTATCTTGTCATTGATTTATCATTTCCAAAAGGCCCCTTTGCACCACCCTTGAGTACCATAAGATTGGCACAATCTAATAGGGGGTAACGTTAAAGGATTATGGCAATGACAAGGGGGGCAGAGTTATTAATTTTTTGAATTCAATGATCAAAGTAGTCAAAATAAAAGTTGAAGGGAGAATTGCAAAGGTTAAAGGACAAACATAAGTAGCCAAGAAGATACACAAACCTAGTTGCTTAACAATTTCTAGACATAAAAAGCTTGAAGTTTACATGTTAGGACTAGAAGGCTAAATATAGCTAGAAGACACTAAAGTAAGGATTTATAGAGTGTCAAATTAGTTTTTAGAGCTATTTTAGGTATTAGGATTATTAATGGCCATAAAATAGAGCCAACTTATTTTACTATGTGAGATAAATCTGAAAATATTATAGTTGCTGAAGGTAACATATTGTAAATTCCAAGCATTGGGCTCACTCCCTTCTTTAAATTTCTAAAGTCATGAGCATGTGCCAAAATCCCATCATAGTTATTCACAAATATTAGAAATTCCATTAGTAAAATCCAAAGACTTGCATGCATTCCATGAAAGGTGAGCAGAAGGTGGAAGCACAAATTGAAGCAAGAAGAGTACGAGAGCTATGGAGGTTCAAGCAAGAAGAACAAAGAGATCAGTATGTGGGAACTCCAATAGTCACAAAATGTGTGATCTACCTTCCCTTATTCTATTTGTCATTAAAAGAATAAAGAATAAAGTAACAATGATAGGCACTCACCACCTACAGTATACACATGTGCAGGTTTGTATGCAATAATTGATGGCGGCTAGGCATAGGTGGCCTTTAACACCCAACAACCTCCCACTTAAAGGGTGAATGTTTCTTAGTGAGGAGTAAAACAAAAAAGAGAAAATTACAATATTTACATAGAGTACAACAAGATGAGGAAAGACTTCAACTCATCCTATGCCTATCAACCTCCTAAGAAAGGAACATTTTTCCATTGGGAGACTTTTAGTGAGCAAATTCAAAGGATTCATATGCATAGGGATCTTGGCAAACTCAATGGACTTGTCTTCTACCACCTCCCTGATAAAGTGGTAGCGCACCTCAATGTGCTTTGTCTTTGCATAGAAAATTAGATTACGGGTCTACTTA
Source organism: Lygodium microphyllum (assembly GCF_053477565.2). Taxonomy (NCBI): domain Eukaryota; kingdom Viridiplantae; phylum Streptophyta; class Polypodiopsida; order Schizaeales; family Lygodiaceae; genus Lygodium; species Lygodium microphyllum. The sequence goes on from NC_141149.1 coordinate 82,624,688, forward strand.
ATGACAGTCATCGAATCCAAATGTAGTGTAGGAGTCATAGTCATATCAAGGTCTACAACTAGATAGCCAAACCGTAGGGCCTCCTCACAAGCCTCAATGGTGGCTACAATATACTCAATCTTGGTAGTAGACAAGAGACAAGGCCATGCATTTCTACACCCTGGATATCTAAGGATAACATCTTTAGCATATGTAAATACATAGCTAGAGGTGGACTTCCTACTATCTGTATATCCTGTATAATCTGAGTCAATATAACCCACGACTCTTGTATCCTAGCTACCATAGTATATGCACACATTTGCTATGCCATTCAGGTATCTCAAGATAGCCTTCATAGCATTCCAGTGTTGCTTGCTAGGTGTAGCCGTATAACATGTCGCAACTTCCACTGCAAATGCTATGTTAGGACAAGTGGCTATCATGGCATACATTAAATTGTCCAGTACGGATATATATGGAACCTTGGCCATCTTGGCCCTCTCATCATAGAATGTAAACAATCAGCTTGACTAACCTTCACATGAGAAGATAAAGAACAACCAATAGGCTTACCATCCTCCATATGAAATCACTCAAGTACTCTGTGTATGTACTTCTTCTGGGCGAATATGTGTAATACATATACCAAGTATGTGTGAGGCCTGTTCCATGTCCTTCATCTCAAAGCTTTTCTTGAGCCGAATCTTTGAAGTACCTAGCTCAACATGAGCACTCCCAACTATAAGTATATCATCATCATAAAGTACCATGAAAATAAGGCTACCATCACGAGCCTTCTTCATGTATAAACACAAATCCATGTCACTGTGGGAATACCCCTTTATTGCATAAAAGCATCAAACCTATGGTATTACTCCTTGGGTGGTTGCTTAAGCCCATAAAGACTCTTCTTCAATCTACACACTAGGTGTGTTCCTTGCCTTTCTTTGCAAATCCCTTATAGATTGTTGCATATAAATCTCATCATGCAAGTCTCCATATAAGAAAGTTGTCTTAATATCCATTTGATAAAGATCCAAATCCAATTGAGCAACCAAGGCCAATATCAAGTGTAGGTTAGTCATATTGACTACATGAGAAAAGACTTCATTGAAGTCAACACCATGCTCCTGTTAAAACCATTTACAATCAATCTAGCCTTATATATTGGCTTAGGGTGGCTAGGGGTACTCTTCAACTTTTACATCCACTTGCATGGCAATGTTATTTTCCCATCAAGCAAGGAAACTAAGTCCCATGTATGGTTCTTTTGCAGCGAATCGACATCCTAGACCATATAGCTCTCTCCTAATAATGAGAGTCACCTTTGGGTATAGCCTCCTCATAGGTAAGTGGCTCAATAGAGTCTATCACCATGACATAATCCATAGACAACTCATAGCAAGATAAGGAGGATGTTAAGCTCTAGCAGAGCGTCTCAAAGCTAGCTGTGGGGCCTGTACGACATGTCCTCTCTGTCTAACAATATGATCCTACACAACGAGTGGATCGTGGGCCACTACATCATCAATAAATATAGCAGTCTATCTCAACTTGAGTTAGATATATGGTGATAGGAGGCTCCTCTTGAAAAATCGCTATGCATATCTCAATCACCTACGTTGGTCTCATATGAATCTTATCCTCATGAAAGATAGCATCATGGCTATGAATAAACTTTCGAGGATGTGGATCTCAATGATGATAGCCCATCTCACTCACATCATTATATCCAAGAAATATACATTTGACAGACTTTGGATCCAACTTATTGTGCTTGTCTTTGGGAATATTGTAGAAAGCCGCACATCCAATAGGGAGGTTTGCATAAGAGGGAGGTTTTTCAGACTATACCTTCTCTATAACTCTATCACTAATAGTAGTGCATGGGGATCTATTAATGAGATGCAGAATAGTAGTAACTATCTTAGCCCAAAAGTACTACGGTAAGACCACCTCACTAAGCATACTATTGACTCTTTCTTGAATAGTCTTGTTCATGGGATTTACAATACCATTTTGGGGTGGGGTATATGGGGCAGTCAAGTGATACTTAATACCCCTCTCATCACATAGATGCTCAAGAGCCTTAGAGATATATTCACCACCATTATCAAATCATAGGCATTTTAGCATGTACCCAAACTAGTTCTCAACCATGGTGAGAAAGTATTGAAATGTAGACAAAACATCCAATGTCTTCATAGTGGGATAGGCCCAAATCTTAGGAAAAATTTATCTATGAATGTAACAAACTACTTTACTCTACCCAAGGATTGATAGGGCATGGGGCCACAAATATCCGAATACATAAGAGCCAAAGGTTTACACACATGCTTAGAACTAGACTTCTTATGTGAATTACAAGTCTGCTTGTCATAAAGACAATGATCACAATAGTTAAAACAAGAATAATCCAAGGGTGCGAGATACTATAAATAGGTCAAGAATTTCATTCCTTTTAAATGCATGTGCCCAAAGCGATAATGCCATAAATAAACATATGAAAGATCTATCATAGACAATAAATGATCAACTAACCTAGAAACAAGCAAAGGGTAGAGGTTGACAATATTGACACCTTTAGCAAAAACCAAATAGCCATAGATTATCTTCCATGAAGAATCACCAAAGGATACATGGTACCTAGCATTATCCAATTGTCTAGTTGAAATAAGGCTTTTTGTCAAAGCTAGGAAATGGCATACATCATGAAGCACAAATTAAATACGAGTGCTAAATTGCACTTTGACGCCACCTATGCTAATAATATCCAATGTAGTGTCATCCCCTAGTCTAGTTGAACTTGTAACAATATGGTAGCTATGAAACCAATGGTGATGTGGAGTAACATGAAAGGAAGCCCTTGGATTGAGAAGCCAACAGTGAGAGTAAGCAGATGGTGCATGAGTCAACTAAATAGTAGTAAGAGATGAAGCTGTAAGAATATAATCATCAAAACTATACTCCAATGCATTTATCTCCTCTATCTTCACACCTTCACACTGTACTTGGGTACAATATTAATGGACTTTTCGTTTTCTTGTACTTTTCCCTTATCTTTCTCATGGCACCTATCATTACACCTATTATGGCATTGCAGCCTAATATGACTCTGTTGCTCACAATAATGACATATCAAAGAGAACTTACATCAATGGGACTTATTGCCAAATTGCCAATGAGATTGAGACTTGCCTTTGTTAGGTTGAGTCTTTACCATGGTTGTTATTGTCATTTTCACCATTTGTGCCTCTAACAACCAATACAAGGTGCATCAATGTTCTTTTTGTTTACTTTTTTTGTCAATAGAGCACTCTCTACATCATTACATTTAAAACCACCCTCATGGGAATGAGTACTCATAGCAGTATGAAAAGTGCCCCATGACTTATCAGTATAACAAGTAAGAACAAAGACCTAATATTATCCTCAAACTTGATGTCTTATGGAACAAGTTGGCTAAAAATGGAGTGGAACTCATTCGAATAAGTAGACATGGGTGTACCTTCCTTCATGTGAAGATCCACAAGAGTCTTTAGCTAGTATAACTAAGATGTAGAACTTCACTTGTCATAAAGATCACAAATCTTTTTCCATAATGCATAAGCACCACCCTTAGTGTCAATGACACCAAAATACACATACTTTGATAATGATAGAATGATAGCAGACTTACATAGCTGTGTCCAATTCTCTACATCATAAAGCTCAAGCTTTATGCCCTCTAACTTTAATTGTTTAACCTACCTCTTTTGTACTGATTTACCATATTTACATCTTCCAATATTGGAAGTTATTGCCATCAACCTTTTCAATGTTGAAAATAGCACTATCAACTGATGAGCATGCCACTGTTTGCAAATAACAAGAGTACAAGATGCTATAAATAGAACAAAATACCCCAAAACTAATGCAAAAGGGTGGGCAAAAGGGCGAGAACAGAGGGGGGTATAGCTATCCACAAAATGCAATGAATAGAGTGACAAAGCAAAGTGTCTGCTCTCCAAAAGAACGTGGAAAATAATAATTATAGCAATGTTGAAATAAATGCAATAGTATATATCAATCTAATTATGGGCAAATAGCCCAGAAAGCAAGCTCCCCCTACCAATGATATCTCGGTAGTAGCTGGGATATAAAGAATGCAACTAGTGAGCATAGACCACCAACACAAAGATTTTCATGAACTCAAAGTGCTAATAAATCACACATTCCATAAGCATATATATCATGCATGTAAAAGAACTCAAGAGCAACTATAGAGATTGGCCAAATGGACAACTGACTTAGCAAAGAGCAATGATGCTTAATACATAGCCAATATGCATGTATACATCATTAAAAAATTGCTAATAGAGGCAAGTGCTAGTGCCCAAAGCGTACAGAATCAAATCAACCCACAAACAGAAGTAATTGCATCCAATAGTATGCAAGAGAGCATGTACATGAATTAAGAGTGCCATTGTCTCAAAGAACCAAGCTCTGCCAAGTAAGTACAAGTGTCTCCCAATTGAAGTAAATTTGTAATGCAAAGTGAGCAAATGAAGTTATATATATATATATATATTGAAAAGCCCAAGTGCATCACAAATACATCTAGGAGTATAAGTGTCCAATAAAGCTTGAATACTCATAAGTAAATAAGTACGAAAGCTCAAAGTAATTGGCCAAAGAACAAGTACATCAAATATAGGTCAAATCCAAGTGTCAAAGCTTGTCATAGGCATATCCAAGTGCATACGTCAATGCTAGACATCATAGTAGACATATAGTATACCCAAAATACCATGTGGGCACAATAGGCATAAAGCTCACTATTGTATGCTTGCTGTCCAAACTATTATGACAAGTTGAGCTATTGGAGCTCTATAAAATCCAAGTAGCATCCCAAAGCATTACCATAACATCCAAGTACCAAAATAGCATCATTGAAGCCTCAAGCATGCATTATGGAGCTCGTTTTTTGCTATCCACAGGATATACAACAAGTCTATACCATATAGTGGAGAAATGCTTGATTAAAGGAGTCAAACAATGTTTGAATGATTGCTAAGGCCTTTGCCAAGCATTGGGAACTCTAGGAGCTGTAGGAAAGATGTAGACTGCCAAGGATAGGGGCTAGACACCCAAATGCAAATCATGTTGATATTGATGGGACCTCTACAACTACTATTGGTCAACCAAGAAAGCAGAAGCAAGATGAGTGCGAGAGCTATAGAGGTTCAAGCAAGAAGAAGAGAGAGACTCATGTGTGGGAACTCAAATAGTCATAGAATGTTTGACTTGCCTTTCCTCATTCTATTTGTCACTAAAAGAATAAGGAATAAAGTGAGAGTGATGGATACTTGTCATCTAAAGTGTATATGTGTGCGGGTTTGTATACAATAAATGTAGGTGGCTAGGCACAAGTGGCCTTTAACCCCCAACATTGCAAAAAAGGGAATTTCCTATGCACTTTGGGATGCTTAAAGTTTAAAATTAAAAAAATATTATTTTTGTGCAATTGTTTTAGCTATTGAGTCTTATCTTCCCCTTCTTCCTCCTCCATAGCAAGAAAGCTCAAGAGATTTAGAGAGAGATAGTGGAAGATCTCAAGAGATTGAGAAAAAAGTGTATATCTCTCTTCTTCCCTCTTGTGGATGAAGTAGTGATTGAAAAGCCAATACTTATCTATCAAAGGAAGGCAATCAAATATACTATTTGTACATAACAATTAGAGATGATTGCTACTCCATAGTTAGTGACACAGCTATCTAGGGAGCAATTCCCTTTGAAGCATAAACCAAAATAAAAATGGTGCGATATATTGCAACTCCCTCCATAAAAGTAGATACCAAAACAAAAGCCTTAGAGATATCTAACAATGATAGTTAACAACCTAGGCTTGTTGAGAATCTATCCAAAAGTCCAAAATCATTAAGATCTAAAGAACCTTGATCACCTATATAAAATCAAGATACACAATAGCAACGACCTTGTGCATTGCTCAATCCACAAAATGGATCCTAAAGGGAAAAACAAAGAGTTGCTAAATGCACAACATCGAGAAGTCAACAACACTAACAAAGGCACACATGAAACCTTTAAGCTCAAGCATATTTCCAAGCAATTTAGGACCTAAGCAATCTCTAATTGTGATCAAATTGGTCAACTTAGCTTTGCAATCCTAAAGCCTCTTGCCGTGAATAATGACCAACATGTCTTCAAATTGATTTTCCCTTTCATTTGATCACGCAATTGGCCTTCGCCAACTCCTTGGAAAATGAAATCTTCCCCAAATTTGAATGTTCTTGGTCCCTCACTTGAATCTTGCTAAGAATCGATTCTCAGCCTTGGTATTGTTGAGATTATGAAGTTGTCTTGCCTCTTGATGTTTCCACATCTTGAGTTCTTTATGGGGTTTTTCTTTTGCAAATGCCTTCTTCAAGCTTGATCTTTCATAACTTGCCACGTCCTTCATTTACTTGATGAAGCCTTGAGAGTGATATACAATTGGTTCTAGTTCATAAAATGGAAAAGATTGACCATGATTTTGACCTTCTTACCACTTTACATTATACTACCTATCTCACCCCACACATTGTGTGGTAATGCTTTTGATTTTGCAAGGTCAAACTCTTGTGATATGCATGGGTTTCTAAAAATTCTTTGAATTAGTTATACACATATAGAATGGGTTGTTCATCTATATACAAGTGAAGGATGTTGGACTATGATACATTGTCACTTTATCTTAGAATAAGCCTTTCATAAAAGTGTGGATTGTATTGTAACAATACATACATGTTAATGAATTATAGTATCATGGTTAGGAATGATACATAAACAAGTACTTCGATTCTTGTGGCCTATTTCATTAAGAACATGTAGCTCTTCCTTTGTGAGGAGTTTGTTAAGTAGAGGGTGCTGCAAAGTTATTTAGGTAATGGTATAAATTTATGTGTAGCTACGGGAACTAATAGGGAAGTGGGAGCTATGCACATTGGATCATTGATGGAATTCCATATAGCTTGTGTTTGCTCTTGACTACCGATTTTGGCAATTGAAGCTCAAATGGTATATCATTCAGGCTCACTTTGTCACTATGCTTTTCATTCTAGTCCTTGTACCACCTTTAGGCTTTGTGGTAGTGTTGATTATAGAATGAGGGGATCAAGTGAAGCTTCTCCAAGTTAGCCTTGGGAATGTACTCCACAAGCTCTCCTACAATCATGGGTAATGTGTGCAAATGTATTCTTGCTCTTCCTATGTCACATAGTTCTAGCAGCTTTTTGTGCTTCTAAACCAAAACACTAATGTTAGCTTAAGTGTATACAAAAGTGAGAAGGGATATCACATTCTTGATTTTTAGGGATTCACTTAGCAAGCAATTCTCATTTTGAGTTCTTTCTTCTACTATCACCTCAAGAGATTTAACAATTGATTTAGGCTTTAAGCCTACTAGAGAGTCTAGATGAATAAAGGAAGCCTTTAAAGGTGCCATATTGATCCCATTCTCAAACTTGGAGTTCTTTTCCTTTTTGTTGCAACACTAGGGTTTTGTTCCTTAATTGAGTTGATAGGTTTGTTCTAGTCGAGATCTTTGATTGTTTGGGTTCCACTCTACATTTGGAAATAGTAGCTACATGTGGTTTGGTAACATCAGTAGTTAAAGAAGATTGTGTGCTTAGATTGTTGCCACCTTTGTAAGAGTAATATAAGACTTGATGGAACTCTCATATTGTTCAAGAGCTTTGATCAATGTGGCTGTGGCTATTTCACCAACTCACCTTCTCATTATAGTTAATGCTCAAAGATACATCAATAGCTCTATGACTCAAATGCGGCTCCTCAAGCATGCTCTCTTTCCATTGCAAATCCATCCATGCAAGCTCCATGATAAGAGGAATGGAGAAGAAGAAGATAGTAGAGGAGAAGAGCTCCTCCAATTGGTCCTTTACTCTCCATCACACTCTCACTCCCTCCGCACAAGCAAGCACAAGAAGCTAGAAGCAAGAGATGAGGCTCTCTCAAGTTTGCACACACTAGAATAAGCTTATTCATCCACTTTTTGAGTTTTATATATAGGGTTTTCAAAATGAGCGCTCTCTCCTAAAGTTGGATAGCCCATCTTTTTGGGACCGAAACTAGTATTTTTAAATTTTATGCATATAGTTGAGACTAATCAAATTATCCCAAACTTCGAATGAATGGAGGCATTGTGCCACAATCTTCTAATTATTGTGGGTCACTGTTTTGACTTTAAAAAAAAGTTATAAATTACATGAGAGTGAATCCAAGTCTCACATATACCTCAAAATAATTTCAAAAATTACAAGTGCTTATAAAGAAATTATTATCGCACTTGTATCCACTTCCACTTTTTCCATCATCAGCTTTTTGAAACTTTAGACTTGTATGGGACACAAAAGGTAGTTAACATTATCCCTCTTGGATGAGCTCGTCCCATGGCACTTTGCATCACATTTGGTAGCATCGTGCAAGGGATAGTAACATTAGAGTAATTAAAGAAGTGGTAATGGAGATTGGTGTCAAGGGTTGATTTATCATTGTTGTAGTAGGAGATGAGAATGTGCTTGAGGGCATTAGCTCATAGTAGAGGAAGAGAAGGGAGTAGGAGTGTTAAAGACCATTGATGTCATTGAGGGTCTTCATGTTATGAACCTGCAATTAGAGAAATGTGCACTCCTTGGTTGTCTTATTGTGCCATGATAGTTCATGCTAATGCAAGTGCAATTGGGAGATGAGTCAAACTCCAAGAAAGGTTGAAGTATTATCCCACACTTGGGGACCTCATTGGTACAAAGGAAGGTACAATGTAATGCTCAAGGTGACAAGTCTACCAAGTGAACTCGGGATGTCTTGCCCTTGATGTGCCCTAAGATTGTGGTGTGGGGAATGGGCTAGCTTGCTAGCTAAGGCCTTAGTATGCACTTAACTTGAGGACCTCTATAGGTGATGCGACTATGTGTGTGCCTATACTATGTTGTATGTGTCCCTATACTATGCTAGAGCTTTTGATCTCTTTTATTTCCTTTTTCTTCTTAAAAAAAATATATTTTGTTTTTGTTCTTTCTCTCTTCCTTGGGCTATTAGAGGGAGTGACTTCAATGATCACTCGATGTAGGCTCTACCCCCATCATGTAGCTCTTTAGGGCCAATCTTGGTATTGGTGGTGTTGTTTGAAGGAATGGATGATTGTAATTGCTGAACCTACTACTGTGTCTTTGAGCAACTCTAAGCAATAGGGGGGGGGGGGGGGATGAGGGTGTGCCATGTCATGGGGGGGGGGGGGGGGTGAGGTGGGGTGGGGTGGGTTGAGCGGGGTTTTTTGAGGTGAGGTGGGGTGGGATGGATGGAGCGGGGTTTTTTTAGGGGGTTGCCATGTCGGGGGGGGGGGAACTTGCGTGGAGGCTAGTATTGGTATCTAAGAGAATAAGTCTCACCATGGCATATTTGTCAATTTCTACATTCACATCAAGGAAAAGTGCATGCGAGCCTTCTTTTTCTATTTCTCTCTTTTATTTCAATAGAGTGAGGATCGATTGCACAAGCAATTATATGCAGTGAGATGAAAGTAGTGTTTGGAGAATTTGAGAAGTCTATCATAGATTGCTTGAAAGAGGGCACCAATTTTTCTTTTGTAGAACTTGAGGCTATCCTCATCTTGATAGCGTTGACATTGAAGATCAAGGGAAAATCGCACGTGCTATGGTTCTCAGGATCATAATCCACTCCATGCCTCTCCAGGTAAGGCATGTAAGTGGGATCTCCTTGTTTTAAGGGTGCAGCACTGCAAAATGCTATCTAGGCCTCAATGTTGCTATAATCTAGGATCTTGAGCCTTTTGATCAAGCCATATCTTATCTAGTTGCATGTCCACTTTAATTATTCTTTGCATTAGATCAAGGGGTAGCACTACTTTGAGTCTCTATCAGAGATAGAAAGTAAACTACATCGGAGTAATATGAGATTTCCATTGTTCCAATGCAATGATCTCACTACCCTAGCTAATGAGGTTGGGTTCTCTAATGTGTGGAAAGGGTACATTTGGCACACATTGGGGCAAGGTTGCAAAATTCCTCTTGAATCTTTCCAGTTTCTCCCTTCTCATCCCTCCCCTATCAGGCATTTGTCATTGTATTTGAGGGGGTTCATCTCAAGAATTTATAGTGGGTGTTGGCTCTTGTGGTATTGGCTATGTGGTATCTGTTGGTTCCCATTCTTCTACTTTGAAGGATAGTAGCAAGGCTAGCAATTCTTTAGTGTTTATGATGTATATTAGATCTTTACTTGTGAGTTTGGACTCCCTTAGCACATGCAATATATAACCCCCTTTGTCATCCCATATTTTGGTTGAGGCATGCTTAATTTTGGGATCAATTTGAGTGCTTTTTCGGTGGGCTATTACTTCTTCTTAAGATCCTTAACCAAATAGTATTCACATGACTTTGATACTTCCAAAAAGATATTGGTAAGCTAGGTTGTTACACTTGCATTATTCCTTCAATTATTCTAGCTCTCTCCTTTGCCATGTCTTGTTCACATTCCAATTGAGCTAATCTTGGGGCCAAGTTGAGGATGGTGTTTGCATTCTTTCCTTCTAGTGGAAAATCTTTTCCTTTGCTTGCTCCAACCCCCTAGTTTGCCACTTTATTAGAATTTCCAAGGTTGCATAATACTCCCTCTAGGTTTGGCTCAATTCCTCCCTTTGTTGCACTTTATAGGCTAGTCATTTTAGAGTTGCTCATAATTATTGATGCTTGTGCTACCTCACTATCTAACTTGATGATTTTTTTGTTTTCTTGCTCTACTTCTTTGTCCTTTCTTGCTTCCTCTAGCTTTGCCCTAAACTATTCTTGTAGTTATGTTAGTGCATTCAATTTAGCTTCTAGACAAGCTTTGTCCTTTATAGCATTGGAATTTTAGTTTTCCAATTGCACTTTTTTCCCCCTGTTCTACTTCTACTTTAGCCTTTATTGCTTCCTTTAGCTTTTCCCTCAACTATTCTTGTAGTTGTGTTAGTGCATTTAGTTCCCCTTCCAAGTAAGCTTTATCCTTGATAGGATTAGCATATTAACTTTCTAGTTGCATTTTATTTTCCCTTTCCACCTTGCATTGTTCCTACATCTCCTCATACTTTCTTCATGTGTCTTGTTTTTCTTTTACTACCACCAAGTCATCCTTTAGGTTGTATGCATATTTGATTGTTGTCTATTTGTATGCGGCAAAGACTTCCTTTTCTCTTTTAAGCATAGCTAGGGTAGTTTTCCTTCTTTATCTTGTTGGTCTTGTTGGTCTTCTACTTCCTTCAATAGCTCTTCAAAATCTTGTGTGGGACCTTGTATGAGGAGAGGCACAGAGGTGGATGATCCCTCAACCCTTGTTGGTACCTTAGCTTGTGCGGACCTTGTATGAGGAGAAGCACCAAGGTGGATGATCCCTCAACCCTTGGTACCTTTAGCACTCTCCAACTCTACCTCTTGGTACCTTTAGCATGCCTTTAGCACTCTATGGGCTATTGCTCTTTTCGTTCCTATGATGGTGAGGTCCCTTGACATTCCTTGAGATAAGGCTACAATTTTTGTAACCTATCTTTTAATCCGCTTTTGGCATTATCTCCTACGATGGCCATTGGGATGGGGGAGTGATGGTCATGATTGGTGATAGTGGAGCTTATGATGGTACCTGGCCCTTGTCGGATATTAGTGGATGCATTGAAGTGCCTATTGCACTTGGTTCCTACTTTTGATGGGGTTTTGAGGTTACGACTGATGAGTGCTCACTCTTTGGCTCTACTTAGCTATTCCACTATTCTTATGATGGCTAAGGCTATGTGTTCCACTTCTTCCATCTAAGCACCTCCTCTTCCTCTTATTGCCTTTGCTTTCTTCTCTCCTCCTCTCATTAGGACTCCTCTTTGGATTTCTTTATAGCTTCCTCTTCTTTGGATGCAATCTTTTCCTTCTCTATTCCCCTATTGGTGATGCTTTTCTTTTTGCCACCTTTGACAAAAGCCTTCCTCTTTTGTTGTTTTGGTTGCATTGCCTTCTATTTGTTGATGTAGGGCTTCAAGCTCAACTCTTTGGGCATCTTTAACTTTTTTCCTCCTCTTCTTGGCTAGCTCACCCTATGAGTATGATTGCAAAACCACCCTCATTGTGTGCATTGGCTGATTTACTTCATCAATGGGTGGGTTTTTTCTAGAAGCTTGGCTTGATGCTTTGGTAATTTTGTATTGTCATTCCTTGAGCATCTTTTAGGTCTTTGCTAGCCTTCTTGTTGCTTTCTCTATTGCCTTTTGTAGCTTCCATACTTCTTCATCTTCCTATTCAATAGGCTCTTGCCTTGTCATCCCCTCTTGCATTGATGCACTCCGTGCTCATTGTTGTGTCGGTGCTCTTCTTGCATGTAGATCCTTGTTGGCTCCCTCTATGATTGTTGTCATGACGCCCTCAAATTTCCCTACAAAGCAAAATATTTGGTCCTTGGAACCTATTGAGTGTTAGGTTTAATGAATCTATTGATGTATAGTGAGTCCCTCCACCCACTTGAATGAGTGCATTTTTTTTACTAGAGTTGCAAGGGTGGGCGGTGGGGTTGTTTAGTTGGCTAATTTAGGGTGTGTAATTTTTGGATATGGTGTGCTTAAGCACTTATTTATATACAAGATAATGTGATGATTTGATACATAGCTATGTTTATAGCAACTAGTTGTAAAATTGAGGTTTATACTCAAGTGCCACATAATGATCCATGCCATATAGGTGCATGGTGACTTAAGTGATGCAGGTCAAGTTATTGGTTAGGAGGTCTCCTAAACCTATTCCATTAGCAATGCAAAGTTATTGTTCACTTAAAATCTAGTCTAGATATGGGTGGAGCATTGTGTTCTCCTCTAGTGCTCAATTCCAGATCAAAGTGAGTACTTGAAATGAGGTAGGGGCAATGTAGGTAGTATCATAGTCATTTGACTTGATGATGTAGTGGCATTCAACATCAGTCATTATTTGACAATTGATCCTTTTCCACTGTGTGCATAGATGAACCATTTTTGCAAGAGGATGGACTTGAATTTAGCTAGGTGATCAAGATCCTTTAAGTCCTCCGACATTGTTTCTACATAGCCACATTTGAAAGAGGTAATTAAGTGCCTCTTGAGAGTTTTTTTCGTGAAATTGGAGTTGCAACAATCAGCTATTCAACAATCATAGGATGCTTAGTGAGTATGAATTCAAACTCTTTCCACGAGTAGGGTAAAGACTTAACAACTTCGGCCATATTCTCATCTAGAAGACCTAAATCCAATCTTTCATAACTACAAGAAAATAAGGTGAAGGTGTTGTCAAGAGTTTAATGCATGTGATGATATCTTCAATTGTATATGTAGCTATATCAGGTTGTTGCTAGTTCCAATATGGAGTGTCTCTTATAAGAGGACCTTAGGCCTAGAGGTAGATTCAACTTTGTAGGGCGTATTTGGTTGATATGATTAGCTAGTATGGGTGGGGAATTTATTTGAGCTTTAGCTTGTGTGTCCTTAGGATTAAATGAGATCTCCACTTGCAATAGGTGTTGTTGGTCTTGGTGAATGGTGGAAGAAACACTAACTTCTCATGATTGTGCCATGGGGTTACTCTCATTTCAAAATAGGAAAGTTTTTGAAGATTGGGAGGCAACTTGAAGTTGTTTAGGATTCTTGTGTTTCTTTCCACAGTTCACAACCTTGGCGGTTCTTGGTCTCATTGAAGCTTTGAGTTTTCATCTATTATCAAAGGTTTAGATGAGCATTCCTATTAGAGTTCCACTACCATAGAGTACTATGGTCATAGAAGGTGTTCTCCTTCTATATACAATAGCTTTTCGGGTCCTTTGTTGTATGATATTATTCTATAATTATTTTCACAGTTTGATTGAGGTTTGTGGTTGTGATTGAGATGAAACAACCGCACATGATAGTGTTATTGCAACTCTAGAGGATATGGATGGGTGTATAGTATTTGATAGCCAAATCCATGGATTTCCTACATAATATCCTTAAGTGCATAGCAAGACTTTTGCAACCCATTAGGTTTTGTATTGATGCATCATTGGCACCTTGGTTCTTTTAGGCAAAAGTAGATTTTGGTGATGGTTTAGCACGAGGACTAGCCTCAATGCTCTTGCATTCTACTTTAAGAATCCACTTTGATAGGTTGTTGTTGGTTTGGATGCCTTGCTCACTAGTTTTTTGGTAGTTTTCTTGTGCTTGGAGTAGTTCATTGAGCAAGGTTTTACTCCCCTCCTTAAGGCTTATCTTGGGTGAGGTTGAGGACATCAACAATGTTGCTTGCTTCAAAGAAACAAGTATGCTTTGCTGAAAGTTGCAACAATTTTTATGTTGGGTAATGCAATGTGTATGCACTGTGTATCATAATCAGTAGTGCACTTGGTTTGTTATTTGAATGTTCCCGCTAGCAAAATCTCTTTCCCAACTCCTTTTGCATTAGGCAACACACATAGAATATGGCAAGAATGCTTTCATCATAACTTGCAACTCTCTAGGGAGCATGTAAGGTATGCCACCATATGGGTAGATTTTAGGAGTGGTTGGTATTAGTTGAGGTTTCTCGATTTCAATTCAGTTTTCATGCATCATGACATTGTAATCAACTCCCTTGTCTATAAAGCATCGATTATATGCTCTCTCTTTGCAATGAGCTTGGGGTAGGTGGTAGCGGTTCATCATCTTTAGGGTCAATATTTGTGATTTTTATAAAACATATGGCAACTGGTAGGAGCATCATCGAAGGTTCATCCGTTGGGTGTATTGGTGGATAATATTTTTTGATGTGGCTTCCATTGAAAAAACCAATGCCTTCACGCTGGAGAGTCTTGAGCTCCACATTGCTTGTTTTGATGATTTAGCACACATGGAAAGGATCGAGATCTTTATACTTCATCTTTTGCTTGTGGCCTTTAATCGAATAGAGCAACACTAGGTCACCCTTCTCAAAGTCTCTCTCTTTGACATGTTTGCCAAACCATGCTTTATGTCTGGCCTTCTTGCATATTAGGGCATGTGTAGCTAAAGTCTCATTTCTGAAAGACATTCAAGTTCCACCAACAAACTAGTTGCTCCAAGCTTCTCTATCATCATCGATGTTTTTCCTTTAGGAAGATGTTCACTTTTTAGGCTAAAACTATGGGTCCCAAGACAAGCTAGGCAAAAAGTAGGGTCATTTTTGAGCCCCAAAAATCATAATGATTGCCTAAGATTGAAAATTCTGGCATAAAATTTGAGTTTTGATCGCTATAGAGGAAAAGTATGGGTATCCATAAAGATCCATGCAAAAGTATATAGATAAGGTACATTTCAATTTGAGGACCTTGTTGTCAAATTGTGATAAATTTCTTGAGAGAGGCATTTAAAAAAAAAAAGATCGTCACATGGTTATTATACATAGCAACTCACAAGCTAGGGATAAAGAATTCAACTAGTAGAATTGCATCAGTCCTATACATCACCTTAAAAGGAGTCGAGGTAGCCCAATTTAGAGATTAGTTGCTCCCATAAGAACTTATCCTAACATCATTTTTTGAAGTGGCCCTTCCATCAGCCCACTTTGCCAAATATTAGTTGTTGTTGCAACAATGATATATTTTGCTTATGAGTATTATGCAACAAGAATTATTGGTCCAATGAAATCAATACGCTACTTCTCGAACGGCTAGTAGGCTATACTTGGCACAAGTCCTATTTTATCTTTATAAATAGGTACCTTCATGTGTTGGTATTCATCACAATGCATCATGAATTTCATTGCATTGTGGAAGAGGGTAGATCACCATAGTTGAGATTGAATAAATTTTCACGCAGTTGTATCTCTATCAAAGTGTTCTCCTAGTACTCCCATTTATGCTTCTATTAAAACTTTGTGTATCTCATGCTCCAAACACACCTTCTTAGCAAGTTGTCTTTGCCTAGGTGATACAATTGTATGGTAAGATTAGTTTACAGGGTTGCACCTTAAGGATGAGGTAGCGAAGTCATGCCTTTTTGATTGGTTGGTTAGGTATTCCTTTTTCAAGCACTTCTACTACTATATCCTTAGCCCAATACAGAGGAAGTTCTAACTTGTATAAATCCTCCTCCCAAGAAATCTTAAATAAGTGTACCCTAGGAATATTGTCCAACATAATGCCATTTGTTATGTTGGTTCTCTGGTAGTTATCTATTACATAGGATCAACCCATGTAGTACTATTTCCATGACATAGGATCCACCCATGTTGGTTCTCTGTTAGGTATCCGTGATATAGGATCAACCCATGTAGTACTATTTCCCTTTCATCACAATTAGTGAGAAATCAAATTTGAGCAAGAGCAATAACCATCGGGCTATGCATCTAGTTGCGCATGGTCTCTTCACTAGATAAAGTAAAGGTCAACAAAGGATACAGAAGAGAAAGGCCGCAAGAGAAGTGAATGAGGTGATGATTGTAGATAGACATGGCCCTAGGAAATCTAAGAAATACTATTATGCACATAAACCCTTTCCATAGCAAGAAATAGATATGCTTGCTTAGGTAATTCAAACTACTCCAACCCAAGGAAAAAGTGACACAAAATAGGTAAGCATGGACAATACAAAAGTCTCTCAATTTGAGGTGCACATAAAATGGCTAAGCTTGGGACTTCCAACAAAAAAGAAGCTTAGCTTCTAGCTTCTGAGGGATCCATTGCAACAACTGTTTAGGCTTAATGTCAATACACAAAGGGTAACCTAGATGGCTAAAAATTGGCCATGTGGAAACACTTCATTTGGCACCACAAGGCCTATAAATATGATATAGTGTAGCTAATGAGGGATGATTTAGTAGCACTAATATGGAGGCTTGAAGCATGCCCAGACAAACACCCAATGCCTTATAGAGGTTATACCTATCTACTTTCATTTCATGGAAGCATCATCAGCCAATGCTTGCCCAAGAAAATGTTGATTGAATGGAAGAGATAAACTAGCAAGTTGCCTAGTATCAACTAGATGTGACAATAACATGGTGAGAATTGGATGGGTAGCAAGGGGAAAAAATAAGGGACTCAAAGGAAAACCTTGTCTAGCCAACCATGTAAGAGTAAAGGGCTTAGTAACCCCACCATTCAACATGACACATGAAGAAGCATCACTATTAATAGTGTAAATCAATTGTGACGTGTGGACCGAAACCCATGGCTTGCATAAGCTCATTCAAGATGAAACCATTTCAAGTAGTCAAAGGCTTTCTCATGAGTATTAGACTCCAAAGCTACCTTTGTGTGTTTTTGTCAAAGTTATTGTGTTCTAGTCAAGTTCGTACATTTAGATTCATGCTATGTAAATGAGCTTGGATTTACACTTATATACTTGGTTGTATCTGGATTCGTAGATCATGTTTTGTCTGTGGTTGCAGTTCCACGTGCATCTCTCTGGTATTGTTGCTTTAAGTACATGCCCTTAAAGGAGATGAAAATGCTTACTCATTTGTAGTATCTTCCGCCCCTTGATTATAAGTGTTTTGAGTCATGTGATCATTGTTTGTATGGCAGGCAAACAAGTAATATGCATAAGAAGTCCGACCCTCTGCGTATGGGTGAGCCTTTGACTCTTGTTCATTCAAATGTCTGTGGAACTATGCCTTGTCAGTTGTTAGGAGAGGTGTGAAGTACTTTGTCACATTCATTGATGATTACTCACATAAGGTCTGGGCATATCCCATAAAGCTAAAGTATGATGTTTTGGCTATCTTTCAGCATTGGCTTGCATTGGTTGAGAACTAGTTTGGGTATAGGTTGAAATGCCTATGGTCAGATAATGGGGATGAGTATGTCTCTAAAGCCTTTGAGTAGTTTTGCGATGAGAGGGGTATTAAGCATTAGTTGACCGCCTCGTACATCACACCCTAGAATGGTATGGCTGAGTGCATGAACATGACAATACAAGAAAGGGTATGTAGTATGCTTAGCCAACAAGGCTTACTACATCAGTTTTGGGCTAAGGTAGTGACTACTGCCGTACACTTGATCAATCAATCTCCTTGCAGTACTATTAACTTTCAGGTTGCAGAGAAGGTGTGGTCTGGAAAACCTCCCTTATATGCTCATTTACATGTCTTTGGTTGTGAGGCTTTCTACAATGTACCCAAGGACAAGCGTACAAAGCTGGATCCTAAGTCCATGAAATGCATCTTTCTTGGTTATGGGGATGCAGATGAGATGGGCTATCGCCTATGGGATCCATAGACTCAGAAAGTCATTCATAACCATGATGTAGTTTTCCATGAGGAAAAAATACATAAGTAGCTTGAGCGGATAGCCGAGATATGTAGGGCTATATTTCACAGGAGCCTCCTACTCCTGTACAACTAGCTAGACACCTTGTAGCACCAACCAATGCTCCAGTGGCCCATGACCATGATGTTAGACAGAATGTGCAGGCCCCTTAGATTGCCTTGAGATGCTTTGCTAGAACTAGATGTCCTCTTGAGCAATTTGAGCCCTCCGTTGATTATGTGATGGTGAAAGATACAGGTGAGCCTCTCACTTATGATGATGCCATGCGCTGTGGTGATAGTCACTCTTGGGATAGGGCCATGAAGTCAGAGTTTGAATCTTTACAAAAAAATCATACGTGGGAGTTGGTTCCTTTGCCTAGTAGAAAGCGTGCATTGCCATACAAGTGGGTGTACAAGTTGAAGAGCACCCCTAAACACCCCAAGCCTTTGCCTATAAGGCCAGATTGGTTGATAAGGGTTTTAAACAAGGTGTTAACTTCGAGAAAGTCTTTTCTCATGTAGTCAAGATGACTACCCTATGCTTGGTACTAGCATTGGTTATTCAATTAGATGTGGACCTTTATCAAATGGATGTTAAGACGACTTTCTTATATGGGAACAAGTATGTTGACCTTGTTAAGATCTCAACTAACCAAAATCTAGCATATCTACTCACAAAAAGTCTCTCAGCATAGCGTTTTTCCTTTCTTAGGAAGTTGATGGGCATTGGATGAGATGACCTCTATTTCTCATCTTGCTGAACTCTATACACATTGTATGTTGTCATTTTTTTTCTTGTTCCCTCTTCACTCGAGGCACATTCATCTTTAAGTGTGAGGTTATTGGAGGTAAAGGTGTCTGTGTACTACTACACTGATAGTACTTGAACCTGCACACTACAGGCCTCACACCTGCACACTATAGGTGAAGAGAATCCATCACTGTCACTTTATTCTTTATTCTTTCAGTGACATTTGAATAAAGGGAAGGCCAATCACACATTGTGACTGTTGGAGTTCCCACATCTTGAGTCTCTCTCTCTTGCTCTCTTGCTCCATTCGCCATAGTTCACACCTCTCTTGCTTCCACTTACTCGTGCTTTCACTTGGGCTTTTCCCTTCAACTATGGAAGGGTAGAGGCTCATGCTCCTTGGGTCACTAGTATAAGAGGCACAATTGGAGTAGATTGAGGAGGGAAAATCTTTGTAAAAACATGTACTATCAAAAATTGAGAAGTGTCACTCCACCTACACATCAGATGCTTACCATTGCACATGGATAAGAGAAAAAGTAATGTAAAGAGTGCCATTAAATATAAGATACATTTTAGTTTACAAACAAAGTCTAATATATTTTGAGAATCCATTCATTGGTCCCTTACCCCAAGTGACATGACCCAAACCTAGCATGGCATGAGTTGATGGAAGCAAGGTCTTACCACAGATAAGAATTAATAAAAGAAAATGCAACATACACCTAAGCCCATTACCAATGTTACTTCTTAAAAAAAAGAAAATGGTAGCTGTAGGGGACTCTCTCAAGATACCCTCTTCTAGATAATGTGGCAACATCGAGGTAGACAACCTCTTAATGATAGCCTCCAATGCATCACCAAAATGCATCATGTAGCTCTTATGTCCTTTGCCAATCTCCTCATGTGTCAAGCCTTGCCTACATAGTAGTCTCCCTAATGCGATCAACAATCCATCTTTAGTGGTGGATGGTATGGTGCCACTCTATAAAATGCCCCACAAAAAAATTGTAATCAGTTGAGTGTTATGGCAAGAATGGTTTCATAGAGTGAGATGGGATCAAGCAATGATGATAGCTCTCACTTTGGAAATTCAGAGTGTTGGGGAAAGAAATATCTAATCTTGTATAATGCTTAATCTATTCATTCTGGACTCAAATTGCATACATTCTTGCCATAATTTTAGGGCTACCATGGTTGAAGGATACTCTACTTTGAGTTATACCAAGTTTGCAATACATTGGCAACCATGGTTTTTTTGTGACTATCTATTTTTTTATAAGAATTAGTAGTAGTAGTAGTAGTAGTTCCGCTCTATACGACTATTCAGGTGAATACTTCTTAATGATCATTTGCTAGCTAATATCTAGCCAAGTGTCCTCTAATAGGTTTGCATATGCAAGAAATATCTTATTTTAGGATGTGGGATGTTGTCAAAAACTTATATATGTCTTCTAGCACAATTGTAGAATAGCTTGATGGTCTTTGGCTTTAGGATTGCTAAGAGATACTTGACTAGGATGTACCAAAATGTAAAGTTGTTAATATGGTGTGAGAGACTATGTTGCATATAGATATAGGTGGTAGACACATAGGATTAGAGCCACAAGATTGATGGTCATTCTCAAATAAGTAAGTATAAATGCAAGAGTGGTGGTAACATTTGCATAATTATGATATTGATAATTATGATGAGAACACACACTGACTAGATATATACATGGAATGTAAGAGGACTCAAAAGTGAGTCCAAGGTAGATGGAAGTGCAATTTTAGTAGCAATCACCATTGTTAGTGACTCAATCATGGTATGCGGCCCTAATGTTGCAACTGAGGATAGTGCTTTGGAATGATTTGATGGAGATAGTTGGAGCGGATAATGCCATCTACCTAGGGGATTGGAATATGACTTTACCTAAGGCTAATCACTCACATAGAGGTGGCAACATGATGGCGTCAGAGAGAGAAAGGTGGCATAACTTTGAGATGTTGCATGAATTGGTTGATGTGGTCGTTGCATATAGAGTAGCATGACATCATCTTACACATGGCATAATGGGCAAATGGGAATTATTTGGAGAGCAACATGGTTTGATCACATCTACCTCAATCATGGTGTGTGTTGGATCCTTTTAGATGTTTGCTTCATGATGCTCTTAGAAATTTCAATGTTGGATCGCTTGCCTTTGCTTTGTACTATTAGGATGACTTCCATGAGTATGGAGATGCTCTAATTAAGATTCAACACCTCATTCCTTAACAAAAAGGGCTTTTGTTAGAAGTTTAAGAATGTGTGGAAGGCCATTAGTAGCCCACATGTTGATCTAGTGAAGAACAAGATGCGCTATTTGTTTGAGGCTACCAAAGCTCATGGCAAAAATCAAGCTAGAGATATGCAAAGACTTCATTCTCACTACTAGCAATGAAGAATTGGGACTACAAAAGTGTAGCTAAAGGTTAGTTGATACCTAATGGGAGACACCCCAAATTCAACATTCTATATCAAAAAACTAGAACCAATTGGATTTCATGTCTATAGAAAGGATTCAAGAAGCCTTCCATCTTGGGAGGAATGGAGCTAATTTTATGGCAAGAGTCATGAATAGAGTGAGGCCTAAGTGACCCACTTCCAAACTAGTTTATGAAGGAAATCTAAATAGGTTTTTGGCAGCTCTGATTGGGAAACTCCTTTGAAGATACAAGTAGTCAAATGATTTTTCTAAAAAAGATAAGAGGATCAAAGACACTTAATTTCCTTTTATGAAAGGTGGTAATGAACAAGTTTCTAACAAGGGAATGCCTACATAAGTTTCCAAGCATCCTTACTCATGTCTCGTGTAAAACAAGCTCAAAGACTATCAAACATCTAGATTGTGAATGCCATGAGATCAAGAATGTGTGGAGGCAGATTCAAGCATTGGTTAAGAGAGTTGGCTTTGATGAAACAATGAATACTAAATTATTTCTTCTTGGGGATAGAGGTGGAAAGGATGAGCAAACCTGAAAACTATGGAATGTCATATGAGCAATTGTGATCCAAGAGGCTTGGAAGCTTTATAATGAGGCGGTTCAGAAGAATCACTATTATCTTAATCACTATGGATAAGTGTGTGAAGCTAAAAAAGATACATTCAACATTAAATCATTGTTAACTCATTAAAATAGCCCCAAAGCAATTACCAAAGTTTGTGTGTCCCATAAGCCAAAACCCAAATTTGGGAGGATCCACATCTATAATAGGAGGTTGCCTAGCTACTCATATAATCCCCTTTCTTGCAAGTCACCACTCTTCTTCTAGGTTTTTAGCCCCATTAGCTCCTCACTCAATGGTGGCTACCTAGCCTTCAGAAGACTACTACCATAGTCCCTCACACTTGTCTACTGCTACCACGTACTATTCAAGCTACTAGTGACCACTCCTAACACTTTTGTTTCAATTGGAGCAAGACATAACCACTCCTAGAGGTTGCTACAATCTACATTTTTTGTAGTACCATCCATATTAGCATCATCCATGTCCTTTGCAATAGTTGTTGCCTAGCTTCCTACGATTGTTAGTGATCAATTGATGTCATCATCTAAGTGGTACATTGCTATGTTTACTAGTCCTAGCCCTCCAATTTATTGCATTTTGTTTATAGCATCCCTTCCTCCACATTTAGCTTCGATTGGTGGTTATAGACCTCGAGATCTGTTTCTAGTGGATGTCACTCTTTGACTACTCCCATTGCTTTGCCTTTGAGCATCTTGTATATTTTCTCATTCATTTACAACATTGATGCATTTACTTCAAAGTTCTTTTTGTTCTTTATTTGCGTTTTGTGTTTTTCCGTTTATTACATTCTTATCTCAACCCTTGTGTTTTCATCATGTTTGTACATTTTGTGTTTTCTCAATGCAAATCCTAGCATCACTTCACATGGTATCAATCTTGTAGTTATCCATGGAGAGCTTGGTTTATGCAAGACACACAAATGACACACTAACCAATTCACAATGTCTTAGACTCCTTCCTCTTCAAATCCCAATAGTGTCTTTTTAGGCTTTTTATCACTGGAGACCTTGAGGTGGCATTATGGACTCAATGAGAAAGACAATGCATCTTTACTTTCTTCTTCTTGGTTAGATGTAGGGATCATGATGGCGGAGTTTAATGAATTATTGCGTGTCAAATATTCCAACCACTCAAATCATCCCTTTTTTGCAAGTTACATTAGATTTGGTATTATTACTTCATACAACTTCATAATTTTGGTGATTTCTTTTCTTGTTAGTACATTCTAAAAGGAGTAGTTTCAATTCAACAAAGGTAGTGAAGGGGGTCCTCTTAAAATGAGGGTGTTGAGGGTGGTGTGCATGGTGAGTATCGAACATTATATCAATGCTCAAAAAACAAATAATTCTAGGTATTTACCTTGGACTCACAATAAAGATCAACATTAGGGAAAAATTGAAAAGAGCATCCTCATTCGTGTGTATAATTGAGCATGCATAGATATATTCTCATCTTGTTTCGGACCAGCTCTAAATTGTGACTATTGTGAATTGTATTAATGGATGGAGGCTTGTATAAGATTTAAAGAGATGGTGGTGTGCACATATTCATGAGCATATGGTAGCTACCTAAAGTAGTGGGATGATTGCATATTAGAAAAGGAAGATATGTGCCTTGGGCAACAAATTTTTTCCTTAGTAGATACTTTGAGAGGCTCACTATATATGAACCCTTATTGTCACGTGCATTCAATGCATAATTTAAAAACTCCCTATCTATTAGCTTATCATGAATAAAATACACACTTTTCCTTATCTATTAGTTTTTGAAATAGCTTTGTAGAATGTTTCCATTGTCTTTGACTACTTGAAGGAGATAAAATTGATTCACTTTGAGTAGATATTTCAAATTGAGAGAGTATACAACATAGTAGTAGTGCATCATAACCAATTTGGAAATGGTGGTCTATTTGGCCTATGCTCCCATTGTATGGTTGGTTTGGTTTATGCTATGTATATGTTCTATAAATAATGTACATTGTAAGTGATTGTTTGTGTATCTTGATATTCAAAGCTATTGCTAGTGCATAAACATGGTATGCCCCATAAACATATAATGTGGAGAATGTATGTTACTTTCAAGCTCTTTATATGACACATGTTAATGAGCCATGACCCATTTCTTACTTAATGGGTACATTGCACAAAATCCATTAGGAGACATGACAAGGGGGCCTCACCTACTTTCTAGAGTTGCATGTCCTTTACGGGGCATTTTTCTAAAGTTGGCATTTAGCATATCCACCTTAATTAAGGCTTGCTTATTAAAAGAGGTCATATATGTGCCTCGATTGACCGAGACTAGAGATTGGTTACATCCTATACCTTGGCCATTTTTGGGATATTGGAAGCAAGGCAAGGAGGATTGGCTACATCCTATTGACCTAAACTAGAGATTGGTCACATCCTATGAATTGGCCATTTTTGGGATATTGGAAGCAAGGCTCTAGCAAATGTGCTAACCAGTGTCAATGAAGGAATTATATTATTAATGTACAAAAGGGTTGGACTTTTCATTACTATGATTTCATATAATGCAATCCCAAGTGTTATATGTCCAAAAATAAGGGTTTAGAGAAATCAATGTGAATTATTTGATC
This sequence comes from Lygodium microphyllum, assembly GCF_053477565.2. Classification (NCBI taxonomy): domain Eukaryota; kingdom Viridiplantae; phylum Streptophyta; class Polypodiopsida; order Schizaeales; family Lygodiaceae; genus Lygodium; species Lygodium microphyllum. Next base: position 82,649,371 of record NC_141149.1, read on the forward strand.
TTTGTATCATGTCTCAAAAGAGGGAGATCGACTACATCAATAATATTCCTTGCATGCATATGCCTTCATCTAATTTACCATTTTGTGATTGGATCCACACATCCATTAGGTAGCACCTTGGTAAGACTCATAAAGGTAGAATCTTTTCATTCCTTTTGTGGGTAGCAATAATGTACCTACATACAAGGCATGCAAACATTAGATAATAAATTCATTGTTATGCCTATCACACAAAAAAGAGCTTAGTTTTGGCCTTTCTATAGTACAATTGTGCACTTAAGAGTTACTATACAAGTAGTATGGTTGGCACTCTCAACACAATATAATATATCACTACTACCATAATATAATATAAGAAAATCTATTTAAGCATACCATGCACACTTGGTACCTTGATGAGGAGTCTGAAAGTACACTCTTTACTATTGGTTATACTAGTCATTTATGTGTTATGCTAGTGATTGATGTCCACATTTCAATAAGTAGCAGAGTTGCAACTTCATGTGTCCACTCCAAGCTATGGGAACTCAAATGTAAACACATGGACAAGCCGTGGCTTGAAATACATGCATAGTAAATGTTACAATTCTACAAAAAGGATGCCAAATTACATGCTCCCTTTCTACAAGTTTGGCTCACTTTTGTACAAGTGGGACTTGTTGCTACTTAAGGCCATGTTATGCATGCCCTTGAGAAGCTCCTCTGGGATCAACAATGAGCTTGAAAGAACATCTATTGGAGGCTTACTTGAGCACCCACCAACAACTCAAGAAGAATAAGGTAGTCACTTGTAACTAAATAGCAATAAGGTAAATTGTTATATGACTTGTGTATCAATACATACTGATTTGAGCTATTAGTGGCACAATCTCCATTTATGAGTGACTACTTTAACCTACAAGGCTACAAAACAAGTGACAAAGGCAAATGAGGTGGAGAAAGGGGAGGCATGCATCACACTGAATCATGTTCAAGTCCAAGTAAAATGCAAAGATAAATATCAAGATCATTATAACTTTCCTTTTTAAATACCTAACATGCAAGTACAATGATTATCTTTCTTAGAATTTTGTAAGGTCTACTCTTGTGAATACCATGGGCCCAAGTGGATATTGAGGGGGGACTTCAATCCTATACCCTAGAGACAACCTAGAGGGTAATAGGCCATATTGCCATTAAGAGAAGGGGGAACGACCAATATGTCATGTTGATTTGCAATCCGCCTTCTCTCAAGCAATTTCTTCTCATCTTCCACTTCCAACCAAGTTCTTTTTGCTTGAATTGATACATAGTGAAAGCCTAATTTTCTTTAGTTGGATAGGCTATCTTTCTATCTAATCCAATGCAAAGGAATAAAATCACATTGGGCAATCTTTTGGAGTCACCTCTCACATGTCAAATCTAACCATATGCTCCATCCATTTCATAAGTAGTCATCATGAGAGCTTGCCACATTACCTCCTACCAAAGCATTAATATTTATACTTTCTCCCTTTTAAATGCCTTATTCAAAATACCATATATGTAGGCATGTCAATGTGTTTGAATGTTTTAAGCTAAATCTGAACATCAAACATAGTGTTTTGCCTCCTTATTGACTTAAAATTTTCAAACAGAGGATCAACCTAGCAACTACATGCAAACTTCAACACAAATTAACACTTGAAAGATATATTTTTTAAACCACAAATTTAAATATCTTGTAACAAGAATTTACCACAAATTACCTAGTACTCATATTTCATTTATAATCAAATTAGGCATTGCCTCCACAAATGAGAGACATTATCTAGTTTGAATACATGATACATAGGTTCAAGCACATATGATATACATTAAGCATGTGGAGTCTCTTTAAAGTATGCATGAACACTCTCTACATGATGCCTTCAATAAAGGACAAGACATCACATGCAAACTTGACCTTCTAAAATACCCTAGATTTTTTTGCCAACCCATCACTTGAGCCACACACACACACACACACACACACACACACACACACACACAATGTTTTCAATTGATCCACTATTGGGCCCAAACCAAGCAACATCTACATGACATCCTAACACAAGTTTCCATCATTTTGAGTCCCTGCTACTTGTTTAGATGTGGGATTTCATTTTGCACATACAGATGGCCATTATGACATCCTTAAGCTAGATATCTTGTTTCCACTTTTCACTAAATGGTCTTTTGCCATATATGTTAAATTCTAATTATCTTTATCGTTATTGACAAATGGATGTGCAAATTGCTTAAATATTAGTTGAGTAATATGACACACTAATCTCATAATGATGTGAAAAGACAAAACATCTGCTCCTCAAAATCCATATTAGGACTCTTCTTAAAACTCAAAAAGAATTTGAATTTACGCAATGAAACTTTAGTTGCACACCTTATCCATATAATTTTTTTGATATCATCAATCAAGAAATAAAACAAAATAAGTCAATCCATTCGTGTCTCCAAAAGAACAAAATAACCTCTAAGAGCATGACTTAAACATTTGAAAAAGAAATTGCACATAAAAGCTAAAAGCCAACAGCAAAATGCTAAAAACACTATCATAAGTGATAAAAGGTGCGCGCGCGCACACACACACACACACACACACACACACACACACACACAAGGAGCTTGCTTGATAAAATATCATCAATAATTGCTAGAACTCTAGAGACAAAGATATATTCCTCTTTTTTTGTTTGTTTATTTTTTTGGGGGGTGGGGGGTATATTGCAACCTAGTGATTTTAAGATTGGTCATGTAAAAACAAAAGCCACTTTTATGGCAATTCAAACTCCCTATGGGTCATGCTAGCTTACCACATGCAAGGTTATTGTCAATAGCGATACTACCTTTGCTGAAAATGCTAAAACGCCTTTGTTGGAATGCAAGGAACAACCAATTGTTGTTTGTTCAGCTCTCAATTTTATGCCAAAAATTAGTCAATTCAGATGATTTTTCACCATTGATTGGGACAATTACTATGATGTAGAGACCAAAGACAATGCTGGTATGCTGGAAGCAAGAATAGGCCTAGATGGTTGTTAGATACTTCGTGAGAAAATAGACATCTTGCTCCACTTCCTGGAAGAACAAGAGCAGCAACTTGTCATGCACCATGGAATTTGGTAAACTTTGCATTGTTGGCTACAACATGTGATGAAGAGTCATTGTGTTGAGGACACATTGGAGGATGAAAATTGGTTTGCTACAATGAAATATGAGCTAGATAACCATAAAATAGCAGTGGAAACATAGATCACCACAAGGCTCGATTAGTTGAAATGGGAAATGCTTAGAAGTAAGGGATTGATTATAAAGACCCACCCACTTTGTGTATGATGACCACATGCATAGTCGTTACCAAAAATTGAAACACAAGAAAAGGTTGAAAACACCACAAGGGATTAATACAATATAGAAATGTATCTTTTCTTGAACATCTTCTATGATGAATTATAAAGTTGTTCTTGGCATTAACAAAAAATCTATCAAACTTTCTTTAAATTAAGATGCAACTTTTATGAAAATTACTTTGATATACACACAATGTATTATCAATAAGAGAATTATCATGTGGTCATTAATACAAGGTAGAAAGGTATATTTTTACTTGAAACCATTTTTGTGATGAATTATAAAATTATTAGTGTTCTTCATTAAAAGTATCAAATTTTCTTGAAAGTAAGATACAACTTTTACAAATTAACTTTTTCAATGTATTGTTTTGTTTCATTCTTATACGTGTTTGAAAATCCAAGTTCACTAATATGCACATATTGTTTTGAATATAGTAAGAAAGGACTCACAAGCCACTTCTATGGCAAATTATGAGAGAGAGAGAGAGAGAGAGAGAGAGAGAGAGAGAGAGAGAGAGAGAGAGAGAGAGAGAGAGAGAGAGAGAGAGAGAGAGAGAGAGAGAGAGAGAGAGATTTCTTGTTTGGTGAAGATCCACCGTGGTGTAACGAATTAAATGCCTAAAGAGCGAGTCTCTAGAGAAAGAGATCGAGAAAAAATGATTGTCATGTTAAGCTCTTCTTAATGGTTAAAAGGCCTAGAAGACCTATTGAAATATGTGTGATCTTGTATTTGGCTCATACTTTTCACTAATAAACAAGCATAAAATAACTTCAAGAAAAGAAATTGTTGAAAAAAATCACCCCATATCTACCATTATATGTAAATCAAGTGATCGGTGTATAAGAGGATCCCCTAATCTAAATATGGGTGCTATGACCACTATTACAACTATCTCTAGTAACTAGCTTGAATTGACATTTGCCAACCAAGGGGTCCTTAGTGGAAGGATCAAGGCTATCTAAATCTCTATAGCTAGGCTCCATTGATTGTGAACCCCAACATGTAGCTAGGAAAAAATATGTTTTTAAAGGGAGTTTTACATTTTGAACTCTTTTCTAAATCGAAGTGGATATGTTATATGAAGACAAAATGAATGAATCTAGTATTGAAATTCTATCGTCAAATGTCATGCAGAAATACATATTTACAATTTTAAGCTCCTCAAGATAGTATTACACTTGTGATCCAATAATATAGCACTCTTAGCAAATCACTAGTCAACACTTACAAAACATTTTCAACATATTCATTCCTTTTCATCACAACTAGACCCAAGAAAGGCATGTTATGGCTCTCAAAATTGGCCCCTCTGCTCTTATCCTTTCATGGGTCAAGCAACACCTTTTTACTAAAACTCGTATAACAACTTGAATAGCAGCACTTCATCTATCCAACCAACAATTCATGTCAATCTCATAAATTGTCACCATACAAACCTCTCAAAAAGTAATGAAACAATCGTTGAATTGAATCTCATGTATTCTAGCTTAGATAATATGTGATAATCAATGTCAACTCTTCTAGAAATTGGGGTAGTAAACAAAGCTTGTAAAGCAAAGCATTTGAAAGTACAAGGTGTAATGTCCCCATTACTTAGTTTATTTTAATGTGCATATACGTGGTATTGCATATCCACACATGGAAAAACTACAGAATCTCTACAATATTTACAAGAAGTAGGACTGGTTTTTACTAGAATAGTCTGAAATCTCTAATATCATGTTTAGATAACTTAATTCCCACTTTAGATGGATCCCAACATATACTGTGACTTATTTTGAAGGGAATAAGTAGTCTAAGACAAAAGATGAAGAAAAATGACACAATTTACGAGAATAATCATTTCCACATATTTTTTTATAGATTTTCGCAATTCTATTTGCGATGGCTTATCGACCAAATGAGTTTCGATCGTTTTGAGTACCCGAATGACTATATTCGGAGTCCATATGACGAAGTTATGATCCAAACAAGTTGCAGACAGACACAAGGCAAAAAAAAAAACGAAAATAGTGAAAAAAAACATAAGCTTTAAAGGTAAATGTCTTAAGCTTTTATGAAAAAGCAAAGAAAAAACACACGTGAGGGAGTGGAGAAAAACTCTAAAAGGGAGGACAAGGAGGGGAGGACCATTAAAAAAAAATCACAAGTGTGTGTAAGACTTGAGGTTGAGATTTTATCCCTCGCATTCTTTGATTCTACCATCGAAATTCAGAAAGAAGGTTTGAGCACATGCTTTAAGCCCCTTGCCTGCATCGAAGTTCCAACATCTCGGGTCGCTATGGAGATTGGCTTGAGTTGAGCTTAAAGCTTCTTACCTAATTATCAAGATCGACAACAAATTTCCCGTCCCTGCGAAGAGTGACTTCACGAACCCTAGCACAAATTCTGTGCAACATCTGGCTCCATACCAAGGGAGGGGGACAAGAGCAATCTCGACGAGGACAAGACGTTGAAGAAGAAGACTCTGTTCCGCGAGACGAAGAGACATTCTTCCATTCAACCCAAGGAAGGGGATACACTGAAGATCTCTCATCCTTTTCTACTCTAATTCGAGAAGAGAAGACACTGAAGAACCTTATCCTATTCTATCAATCCAGTTGGAAGTCATACCTCTACTCTCGTCCCTATTTCGTCTACTAGAGAGAGAGATCATACCTATTCTCTCCCTCTTGCTCTATACTAAAGAAAGAGCTACTCTTGTTCTTACCCTTGCTTGCTAAGGTGAGATAGAGAGAAGTATTGCTCTTCACGAAGCAAGAAGAACTATCCACGAGGCCTACATCAAATTCCGCAATAACCATAATCATTATCATGAGTCTTACACCTTTGCTAGCCAGTATTATTCTTCTTCTTCTACAAATCATATTTCTGTCATGGCCCCAAAGAAAAAGAATTCAAAAGCAAAAATCGTGAATAACCCTACTAACATGGAAGCAACAATTGGAGCTGCGAGCACGGGAGTCACAACGGAGTCACGGGCGTGGATAACAACCCTTTACCAATCATGATAGCACGAGTTTTTCCAAAAAAAATAAAAAATAAAATAGGAATAAGATAAGAATACCTTATAGGCTAGAAACTATTAGGGAAACTATGAAAACCTAGAACTTAAGAAAAATCATGAGCAATTTTATGGTTAACCCCATAGAAAAGAAGACTAGTAAATTTAAGACGAATTTACTAAGAACAAAACCCTAAAGAAACTAGCCAAGGATATAGTTTTAATCTAGAAGCTTTGATAGAAAATTTTAAAGACCGGAAATATCTAGGTTCAAGAAATGGACTTAAGACCAAGAAACTTGGTTACAAGAACTAGGAAGTTAGATAAAAATTGAGAAGCCCTATACCTTCCCCAAGGATAGGTGTTGAACAATTGTGTATAAAGGGATTTTAATTAATGAAGCTTTTATATGTTTCGTGTAATATGGTAGGTAATTAGATAACTAAACTTCCATAGAGGAAAGCGGATGGATGGATTTCCAACGAATCCAATCATATGGCAAGGTAGTCTCGATTAGCCGAGAAGTTTCCCAAAAAACTAGCGCTAGGAAGGGCTGATTCGCTAACTTACCTAAGGTTTGTTGGTCTCAGAACCCGAACTATAAATTATCTTAAGGAAAAGGTACGATGGTTGTGCCAAAACACTCCGAGGGATTTCATAAATCCTTAGTTTGCTACTGGAAAAAAGCATTGTACTCCATGAACCAAGGTTAATGGCAATCGCTCCTTCCGGACAAGAAGCCTCTCAAAGGACAGCTTCGAATGTGAGCTAGTTGTTGATAGGTGATTGTTAGATCAATTAGGAATCTTCAGGCCAGTCATTTGTGGGTAGCAGTAGGATGCTTTTCCTGCAAAGTAGACCTAGGGTTAACTAGCCAGACAAAATCCGATCGTTCTGGTTAGAGTACGGATGGCGATAGAGCTGGAAGGTAAACTTTGGGCGACTACTAAAACGTTAACTCGCCACGTAAATTAAGGCAGCTATGTTACAAATGGAATCAGCGCCAAAAGAAATAAAAAACTTGATAATTGTAGCTTGAGATATGAGTTGTTTTTTCCTTCTCTTGCTGACATGTGTTTTTATCTTACTTAGAGAGAGAAAGATTTGAAGCGATTCCTAGTCTTCTGAGCAATGTTTACATCGGCAATGCATTCTACGGATTATGGATGGAGAATACAAGCAATGCAGATTCTGGATCGCATCTACAATCCTTTTCCACTATACTGAGATAGACGCTGGATGATAAGCGATGGAATTTGTTATATCGATGCAAGCCGTCTTGGCTTCCTTCAAATCAATTTGAAGAGGATAAGATAGATGGAAAAATTCAAAGTCGTAAAGATTTATTTATTTAATGAAGTTAGAGTGAATTCAATTTTATTCACTAGAGACTGAGAGGTTAAACTAAATTGATATATTTATGAGAAAATGACAAGGTCATCCCAACGAACCAATTTATAGTTGTTGGTCGCTCTAAACGCCGCAACTACATCAAAGATGGACTCCTTGATCTTTCTTTAAAGTACCGATTTTTAGATATCCATTCTTCAAAGCCTAATTATTATCCAATGGATATATCCAAATGCCATGCTTAGATTGTATTAATGAAATTCTCTCTCCCAAATAACCAGCCATCCCAAAATAAACCATGTATTTTTCCCCTTCAACAAAAGAAATTATTTTGTCTATACATTGAATATGAAATTGGTTACCATTCTAGCAATTAAGAATTACGAGTTAGTAGATATATCTGAAATCCATGGTTAGATTCCTTAAGTTAATTCGAAAAACTCTATCATGATGTAACACTTCTCAAGTATGCACTATCTATGGATACTACGCAGCAAGTATCCAAGTTTTGCCACAGATTGGACGATCCCCTAAACACACGGCTTGAAGCAATGTGTCCATCTGACCTCCAAGACGCATTGATAAGAGTAAGACTGATTGTACAAGAAATCCAATCCAGACTAAGAAATAATAAGCCTTGGAATAATAAGTTCCAAAACAGAAATATAACTAGGGGCTATACAAAAAGAGCCCAAGGTCAATTCCAATCAGCTAATAGTAAGAAGGCTAAGACGTCGGTGGTGGAGAACTTTACTAGTAGTAATAAAGAAACTTTCAAGCGCTATTATTGTAATGAACATGGCTACATCCAAAGGCAATGCCCAAAACTCGAACAGAATGAACACCAAAGCAAGTTCCGTAATGACCAGAGTCGGACAACCACAACTAGAGGAAGAGTTGCCGGCATAACCCTCAAGGAAGTAGAAGATGATGAAGGTCCCACATTGGAAACCGACATGGAGAGAGTGAGAATTCACGTGCCTCTCAACAAGGGACCAAATCGATAGTTCTCAGAGATTCAAACACCATCAACTTAATTATGGAATCACACATTCATTCATATCACCAAGGTATGCTAGAAAACTAGGCATAGACACAATGCATGCACCTGGACTGATAGATGAGTTAGTTGATGGAAAAGAAGTTTCCTCAACACAACATACAAGTAAGGTGGAGTTTAATGTGAGTGGCAATCAAATCAACACGCAATTCAGAGAGATGAACTTGGTAACCTATGAGTGCCTGTTAGGAATGGACTGGTTAATTTCTAATGACGCTCATATTCATTGTGAAAAGGGCCAAGTCACATTCTTGAATCTTGTAGGACAATAAGTGACCACACAAGGAGAAGCAAGAAAATCAAAGATTCAATTAGCGAAAGCTTCTCGAATCGCTAAAGGTTTAAGAAAAAACTCACATGTATACATAATTAAATTAAATAAGACTGAACATGGTAAAGATGCCGAAGATAAACCGTCGTGGCTTAGGGAATATGCTAACGTATTTCCTGAAAAATTAACTAAACTTCCACCACAGAGAGAAGTCGACCATGAAATCAAGCTAGTACTAGGAGTTGCACCAGTTGCAAAGCGACCATATTGAATGTCTATTCCGAAAGCCATAGAACTAAAGGAACAACTCAAACAGCTCTTAGATCAGGGATACATTAGACCTAGTAACTCACTCTGGGGAGCTCCAGTGTTATTTCAGAAAAAGAAGGATGGGACTCTTCGTCTCTGCATTGATTATCGAGGGCAATCATGTAACGATAAAAAATAAATATCCGATTCCAAGGATCGATGAACTACTTGATCGACTGCAAGGAGAAAGATTTTCTCCAAGATTCATCTCAGATCAGGATATTACCAGATCATAATTAAGCAAGAAAATATCCCAAAAATTACTTTTAGTACAAGGTACGGTCATTATGAGTTTATCGTAATGTCATTTGGATTAACAAACGCCCATGCTACCTTCAACAGATTAATGCAAGCTATATTTAAACCTTATCTTGCAATTTCGTCGTTGTATTCTTTGGCGACATCTTAACATATTCCAAGGATGAAGGAAGTTATGAGTCACAACTGCGGACAATTCTTGAGACGATGCGGACTCACAAGCTATATGCTAAGAAAAAGAAGCGTGTGTTCTTCAAGAAGCAAATCGAGTATTTAGGGGGTTTATAGTTTCCGTAGAGAGAATTTCAGTAGATCCGGCCAAGGTCAAGGATGTATAAGATTGGCTGCCTCCAATCACTGTAAGTGAAGTTCGTAGTTTTTTTGGTTTAACAAGATGGTATCGAGTCTTTATCAAGAATTATGCCTTGATTGCTTCACCCCTCATCAACCTACTCAAGAAGCAGGTTGCCATTAAATGGGCCCAAGTTAAATAGTCTAGCCTTGACAGCTTAAGCTAAGCTTAGTCACGACCCCAATCCCCAAACTACCCGATCTTAGCAAAGAATTCAAAGTGGCGAACAATGCGAGCTCTCTTGCTTTGGGTTGTGTACTCATGCAGGAAGGACATCCAGTAGCATATTCCTCCAGAAAATGAAAGACTCACGAGAGAAATTATGCTACTCATGACCTCGAATTGCTTGTAATTATCCACGCTCTTAAGTTATGGAGACATTGTCTACTTGGAAAGACACTCTCACTAGTAACCGACCATAAAAGTCTTAAATGGATCTTCACTCAATTAGATCTAAATATGAGGCAACATCGGTGGATCGAAGTCTTGCAAGTATATGATTTTGAGATCAAATATAAACCAAGCAAAGAGAATGTAGTTGCGCATGCTTTAAGCCACAAATCATTTCTCAATATACTTATCTTAGAAGAACCTCCTAGAGCTCAAACACTAACTACAATGATATCAATACCTAACAATCCCATCATCAAGCTAGCCAAGGAGAAGGCGAATAATGATCCCAAATATCAGCAAATGCTGAAGGAAATTCAGAATAAAGAGCAAAATCCCAAGCTTAAGACAAAAGTATCTTAACTTCTCTGTTGATGAAGGGCTTGTCTACTTCAGGACAAGATTATGTATTCCTTTAAGTTAAGAACTTAAGAAAAAGATACTATGGGAAGCTCATGATTCTCTATTTTCAGGACATCCTGGCTATGCCAAAACTCTCAATGAAGTTAAGAAAAGCTATCATTGGGAAAAGCTAAAAAGTGACATACTTAAATACATAACCAAATGCTTGAGTTGCCAACGAATAAAAGCCGAACGAGTTAAGCTTCTAGGAAAGCTACAACCACTTGATATTCCTTAGATGAAATGGGAATTCATTAGTATGGATTTTGTAGTTGGATTATCCTCAATTCAAAGAGAATACAACTCGATCATGGTAATTGTGGACATGTTGACTAAGGTTACCCATCTTATTTCGATCAAAACTAGCTACAAAGCCCCAGATATTGCTAGGTTATTTATAAAAGAAACCTTTACACTTCATGGATTGCCAAAAAGAATTATCAGTGATTGTGATTATCTATTCACTTCGCATTTTTGAAAGGGATTATTTGAAGCTCTCGGTACATAGCTTTGTTTTAATACAACTTATCACCCTCAAACTGATGGGCAAACAGAGCGTGTAAATCAGGTCATTGAAGACATACTTAGGGCATATTATTGCAAATAACCTAGATGGTGGATACAATATCTACCTTTGGTGGAATTTGCTTACAATGCGTCCTATCATCAGAGCATTCAAATGACCCCATTTCAAGCTCTATATGGGTAAGAATACCTAACTCTGCTAAACTTCTGACCCTACCTTGAAGGTTGAAGCTTCTAAGAAGATGCTTGAAGAGATAGACGAACAAGTCAAAACCATCAAGTAAGATATACAAGCTGCCAAGGATTGACAAAAAGCCTATGTTGACCTAGGGAGAAAAGAGTGAATCTTCCAAGAAGGGAACAAGGTTTTTATCCGTGTATGCCCAAAAAGGAGTTCTTTATCCTTGGGAAAATTCAACAAACTAGGCCCAAGATACTGTGGACCTTACAAAGTCATAAAGGCTCTTGGACCTAATGCTTATAAGCTGCAACTTCCTGAAAACCTAAAAGTTCATGATATATTCCACGTAAGTCTCTTGAAGCCCTATGTACCTAATCCTAATCAGATTCTTGATGATCAACAAGTTGTAATGTCGAGCCAAGGTTTACTTGAACTTCAACCTGATGGAATCTTGAATGTAAAAGAAAGAATCCTTAGGAATAGGACCCTTAGAGAATATCTCATCCAATGGAAGGATTATCTTGAAGAGGATGCCACTTGGATCAATGAGATAACCCTTATGAAAGAATACCCTCAGTTTCTCTTGAGATGAGGACATCTCGATTTCTTTAAGAAAGGAATAATGTAATGTTCGCATTACTTAGCTTATTTTAATGTGCATATACGTGGTGTTGCATGTCCATACATGGAAAAACTGCAGAATCTCTACAGGATTCACAGAAAGTCGGTTCTGGACAAAAAAAAAGAACTCGTTTACTAGAATAGTATAAAATCTCTAATATCATATTTAGATGACTTAATTTCCACTTTAGATTGATCAAAATATATATTGTGACTTATTTTGAAGGGAATAAGTCGTCTAAGATAAAAGATGGAGAAAAATTATGCGATTTACAAAAATCGTCATTTTCGTCTATTTTTTATGATTTTTCACAATTCTATCCGTATTGGCTTGTCGATCAAATATGTTTCGATCGTCTTGAGTACTCAGACGACTATATTCAGAGTTCATATGACGAAGTTATGATTCAAACAAGTTGCATACAAACACAAGGGCCAAAAAAGAGAGAGTGAAAAAAGCATAAGATCTAAAGCTAAACGCCTTAAGCTTTTATGAAAAAGCAAAGAAAAAATACACGTGAGAGGGAGTGGAGAAAAACTATAAAAGGGAGGACAAGGAGAGAAAAAGGGCCATTTAAAAAAAATCACTAGTGTGTGAGACTTAAGGTTGAGATTTTATCCCTTGCCTTCTTTGATTCTGCCATCGAATTTCAGAGAGAAGGTTTGAGGACGTGCTTTGAGCCCCTCGCCTACATCAAAGTTCCAACATCGGGAGTCGCTATGGAGATTGGCTTGAGTTGAGCTTAAAGCTTCTTACCTATTTTTCAAGATCAACAATAAATTCCCGTCCCTGCAGAGAGCGACTTCATGAACCCTAGCACAAATTCCGTGCAACATCTGGCTCCATACCAAGGGAGGGGGACAAGAGCAATCTCGATGAGGACAAGACATTGAAGAAAAAGACTCTGTTCCGCGAGACGAAGAGACATCATTCCATTCAACCTAAGTAAGGGGATACACTGAAGATCTCTCATCCTTTTCTACTCTAATCCGAGAAGAGAAGACACTGAAGAACCTTATCCTATTCTATCAATCCGGTTGGAAGTCATATCTCTACTCTCATTCCTATTCCGTCTACTAGATAGAGAGAGATCATACCTATTCTCTCCCTCTTGCTCTATACTAGAGAAAGAGCTACTCTTGTTCTTATCCTTGCTTGCTAAGGTGAGACAGAGAGAAGTATTGCTCTTCATGAAGCAAGAAGAACCATTCACGAGACCTACATCATCAAATTCCGCAATAACCATCATTATCATCGTGAGTCTTACACCTTTGCTAGCCAGTTTTACTGCCATGTTCTTCTTCTACGAATCATATTTCCGTCATGGCCCCGAAGAAAAAGAATTCAAAAGCGAAAATTGCGAATGACTCTACTAACGTGGAAGCAATAATTACCAATCGCGATACCATAGTTTAAAAAAAAAAAAAACAATAGAAACAAGATAAGAACATCTTATAGGCTAGAAACTGTTATGAGAACTATGAAAACCTAGAACTCAAGAGAAATCATGAGGGATTTTATGGTTAACCCCATAGAAAAGAAGACTAGCGAATTCAAGACGAATTTACTAAGAACGAAAACTTGAAGAAACTAGCCAAGGATATAGTTTTAATCTAGAAGCTCTGATAGAAAATTTTAAAGATCGGAAATATCTCTAAGTTGGAGAAACAGACTTAAGGCCAAGAAACTTGGTTACAAGATCTGGAAAGTTAAAGACCCCAAAAATCTTGATATCCTTAGTTAAACTCCAAGGGAAAGAGTTCATTATGTGAAATTCAAGTGTCGATTGCTACTAGATTAATCATCACTTGAAAGTTGCATGATTGATTAAAGTTATAACTGCTTGAAAACATCAATCTTGTTTGTGATTTTCTAGATTAGATCCTGATTGAATTAAGTATCAGAACAGATAAAAATTGAGCCCTATACCTTCACCAAGGATAGGTATTGAATCCCCATCCTAAGAGGGGATATTTTTACCACCGCGGAAGTATGGACTAGCTCCAATGGTGAGAGGTCTCCCAGCAAGGATTGTATTAAGTAGGAGGTGGTTAGGGTGCCAAGGGGGCTCCAGCTAGTAAATCCTTTTTGTATCTAGGAACTACTTGGTTCCTTGTATGGCCGGAGTTCTACTTGGAACACCTATAAATGTTAAATATAGGTGAATTTGATCTTAGTGATGTGCAAATGCGCCGTATGAGGTAGCACGTAAAATTGTAATTTTTCTCCTGTATGGACGGGATAACACACATTATGGAACATAATCAATGAATTTGTTTTATTCTAATTGTATGTTCGTGAGTAAATTATGTAAATGAATTGTGCATAAAGGGATTTTAATTAATGAGGTTGTTTTTATATGTTTCATGTAATGTGGTAAGCAATTAGATAACTAAGAACTTTCATAGAGGGAAGTGGATGAATAGATTTCCAAAGAATCCAATCCTATGCCAGGGTGGTCTCGGTTAGCCGAGAGGTTTCCCAAATAACAAACACTAGGAAGAAACTCTAGGAAGGGCCAATACGCTGACTTACCTAAGGTTTGGTCTCAGAACCCGAACTGTAGAGAAAAGATACGACAGTTGTGCCAGAGCACTACGAGGGATTTCATAAATCCTTAGTGTGCTACTGGAAAAAAGCGTTGTACTCCATGAACCAAGGGTAATGGCAGTCACTCCTTCCAGACAAGAAGCCTCTCGAAGGACACCTTCGCATGCGAGCTAGTTGTTGATAAGTGATTGTTAGATCAATTAGGAACCTTCATGTCGGTCCTCTGTGAGTAATGGCAGGATGCTTCCCCTGCGGGGTAGACCTAGGGTTAACTAGCCGAATAAAATCAAATCATTTTGGTTAGTGTATGGATGGCGACGGCTGGAAGGTAAACTTTGGGTGACTACTAAAATGTTACTCGTCATGTAAATTAAGGCGGATACATTACACAAGGTGAGAAAGCTTGCTTCCCTTGATATATATCAAGGTGGTACACTTCATTGGGGATGCATGTCTCCTTACAATGTTAAACCACCTTTTTCCGATTCTATTCATACTTCAACAAGCCAATTTTCCTGATACATCAAGCTGTAGTGGCTCTTGAACTTGGAAAGGAAGATGTCATATTATTGACCTAAAATAAGTCTTTCTTTGTAAATTTTCTAAATGCCTAATAGATTTTTTTGGAAAAATAAATTGGACATTATCTTGCTTGTGTTAGACCTTTACAATGATAAATATTGATGGCAAAGTTTTGTTTGAGGGCATTATTTATGCAAAACATGTTTGGTAGTAGATACAAAAATCTTAAAGTTTTGGAGGGATTTTTGAGTCACATTATGAGTAATTATGTAAAGTTTAAGGTTTTAAAACATTTTTACCTACTCACCCTTCAAAGCTTCTGATAGGCGTTGTCTCACAAGCGTTGAGCTCATCTTCTCACCTCCATGTTCTTTCACCAAATCAACTACAAGAATCTGCATCGCCATTGATACACCCATCAGTCAATTGTTGCTGTCAGGGTTAAGTGAATAACATACTGTATCAAACCCCCCCAAAAAATCTGCAAATTTGAGAGCACAATGCTTACACTCCTAATGCATTCTAATAAAACCCTAAAGTTTTTTAGGTTGGTGGTTTCTGTACTGACCGCCAAACACTTTAATGTAAAAACTAATCCATGAGCTTGGACCTCGCCTTAACCTTTCCAGTGACCTTCTTAATCAGAAAACATAATGCCTTACGTGATTACATTTAATAAAAAATGTGATAGATTGGTGACTCTTCAGCAGGATGTTTGAACCGTACTTCAGCAGACAACAAAATTGTCACAGATACTATGATGTTATAGCCATTACTTCCATATATCAATTGTGCACAACCAATCTGGTCCAAACTTACACGACTGTAGAATCATACCTTCAGTTTGCTTAGACCCCTTTCATGCCTTTTCTTGTTTACTGCATGACCTCCATCAACTGTCTCTTTGCTGTCAAAAGTAAAATAAAGAACCAGTACGACAAGCTGTATGGTGCCGTCTTTAAAAATAGAAAAAATACTTTGGTATGACGAAAAGCTCAACTTTTGATTGTATTCACAATTCTTCGTGAAAGAAGATGCAGATGGGATGGAAGACTTGGGTATACCTTACAATGATAGCTTCCAAGGTCTCATCCACAATTGATGGTCCATATGGATCAACAAGAGGATGAATTTGCACTTCCAATTGTGGTTTTAAGGACTGTCAGCATACAGAGATTTTACAGGGATGAAGAGAAAGACACCTTAACTACTTACAGATAATACAATATTGCATACCTTGATATAGTTTTCAACGGCTCCCTTCCTCACCTCAAATGGCTCAATTAGATGCACGAACTGCTGACCAAACCATAAACAATGAGTAAAGTGCAGGTAAATGATCTTTTATTGGTGTCACAAAGTACAAAAGAATTGACTTTTACTGGATACAATGCATGGTTAAGACACTTCTTTTCTTGGGGTGGAAATGGGCCCCCCAAGGTGTGGGAGAAAGATTAACATCTGCAAAAGGCCAAAGTGCCCCATGAGACCTCAGCATTTAGTTCAACTGCTGCGGGACAGTAAAGTATATCTAAACAAGTGAATCAAATGTAAAGATCGATATTCTACAGTAAAATGGAGTACCAAAAGAAACAAAACTAGAAGAACGAACTAAATCTGGAAAACTGAAGATGATGTAGTATTTGCTCATCCCAAGATTCCCCTTATAGGATGCTACAGCAGCTGCTCTGGCATAAGGCAACTGAGGTACCTCATTGAGCATCTCTTCTGGCAGGCAATGATGGCTTGTCTCTGTCAATGGGTTTGAGCACTGTCTTGCTCAACATAGGGGTCACTCCTTGCTTGCATGACCCAAACACTTGCAGTGAGTACAAAACCTATTCTTTTCAGGGAGTTGCTGTCAGATAGGTTTAGATCCTTTGGTTCTGTTGGAAGAAGGGGTGTCATCCTTGTTGGGCCTTGCCTTCGTCTCTTGACAGCTCTTGCTATCTCCAGATTTCCCTTGCAAAGAAGAGGATACCAAAGCCCCCTTTGAAGTATGGAGTTTTTGTGGATTTGCATAATGCAAGAGCTGGTATTCATTCCTGTAAAAAAGGAGCAATTGGGGCAGTGAAATGACTTGCTACATGAAATGGAAGCATTTTGGAGGTGGCTTGTTGAAAACTAGTGTGACTTGATCATCATTTGACTTTGGCAAGCTAGAGGTGGTGAACTCGGCAAGTAACCATGTATACTCAAGTATCTTGACTTTCAAATCATCTTCCTTAATGGAGAACTCTTGCAGCTTGTGATCGAGATTGATATGCCGGTTCGATCTCTCACTGCATAGTTGTCAATGAGATGACTCCAACAATCAAATGCTAGGGTAAGTGTGGTGACTATGAGTGAAACTTGAGCAATAACTCTTGCATTAGCTCCACATTCTTGGTGTAGCATTGCAATCCTTCCATTGACAGAGATGATGAGGGTGAGTTAGTCGAGGATCTCACATAGCCTCTAGACCAACTACTACGCCCCAAGTACTTATTGCACGAGGTTTGACCAAGTTGTGAAGTTCAACCTATTAGAATAAGTCTTGTTGCTAAAATTGTTCTTGGCCATAGCAATTGGAATGTGAGTAGGGTGGGTAGGATGGATGGGTGACTAGAGAAGACTTGGGGGGGGGAAGGTGTGTGTGTGTGCATTGGAGATGTGTGCACAGTGGATCCATGTGTGTGTGGGGGACTGACTAGGCATAGACAGAGACATGGTAATCGTATGAGTAACCCAAGGTGGATGGATATGTACACAATAAGCAAAGCATGGGAGTCCCCGTGTTTGAGTGGCCCATGAAATGCGTGAAGGTTCACCCTAAGCAAAGAATGGATATCCTTAGGTTTGAGCGGCCATGGGTAGATGTCCATGGGGAGTGAGGAAAACGCCCAAGATAGCTATCTTGAGATAGACAAGTGTGCTCACTTGTCGTAGATAAGTGTAGGATACAGTGTGTACATGTAGCATTTGTAAAGAAACACCCTAAATTCAAAAAACACAAATACAATCTTATGACAAAGCACAGATTGAATACAAATCACGATTAGGGTTAGGTTAACTTAGAGACAATGAACACCATGAATAATCTAGAATGAATAAATCTGAATAATACAATGCTCATGTAGCAAACACACTATGCAGTGAATGAATATTGTACCTTGAACTCTCGTGTCTCGAGGACCAAGACAAAGGTAAAGAGCAGGAGAGAGTGTTGTACTCCGACAAATCCCAAAATGCAGCAAGACCACCTCCCTCGCAGCAACAAACACGGTAGTAGATGCCATATCAATGAGACAAACAAAGTGGTGAGGAAAGAGAAAAACTGTAAACACAGCCTCCAAGAGATGGATGATAGGCAAGAGAGTACTAGGAAGAGCAAACTGCAGAAAAAGATGATGGTGACAGCTGAGAAGATCAAAATGCAGCCTTCTAGGGTAAACATAGCTTGATGGGGAGTCACTAGCAGTTGGGGCACGTACTGATGCCGTAAGCATAGCCCAAAAGCTGTTGCCAGCTGCAAATACAGCCTTTGTATGACTGGTGATGGCAAGAAACAGCAGTAGGAGGTGTGGGTTGTGAGGTGGAGGTTGGGAACAAACACCAATGGGTGTAGACAATGTCAAGCAACTTTGGCTGAGATGTCCTTCGGGAACGGGGAGTGGGCAATGAAGCTCTAGCACCTGAAACCTGCAAAAACGAGATTGGAGAGAGTGAGAGGGTAGGCTATCTATTTATAGAAAGTTTGGGACCTCACAGATTAGGGTTTACAAGTGGGACACTAAAACTCTCTTGAACCGCTCTTGGTTCAAAAGAAATGGTTAAAATTCATTAATTAACTTAAGTTTTGGGGCTATTTAATGAAAGCTAATGATAATTTAGCTCAACATCATTCTTGAAAACAATGTATCAAGCTGCAAAGTGGCACGTACTTGTGGGTAGCTAGCATATGGAATTGAAAATGAATATAAACTATGGAAAAATAAAAGCCCTAATCCTATGGTACACTAGGCTGTAAATTGCAACATCAGACATATCTTAACCATCATGAATAGATAGCTTTAAGCCTGGTTCCATGGGAGTGCACATAGGTTTGCAATCTTGCATGTTAAACCTATGTAAAAGCTTGTCTACATACTGTGAGTGCGACATGATGATGCCATGTTGATTTTGGGTGAACTAAATCCCAAATAGTAGTGTCAGCAACCCATATTTGACATAGCAAATGCATGTTTTAATTCAGCCTTGAAATCTGCAATTTTATTCTCTTTTACATCGAGTGAGTAGTATGTCATCCACATAAAGAATGATAATCAACAAGTCCCCCCCTTCATTCTTACTGTATAGAGTGGAAACAGTTGGACTATTGTTGAACCCTTTGCTGTTGGCCAAATAAGCATCAATTTAAAAGTACCATGTACGAGGAGCCTGTTTAAGACCATAAAGAGCCTTATGCAACTTGCAAACCATGCGTTCTTTTCTCTTTATCACAAACCTTGGAGGTTGTGACACATAAACATTCTCACGTAGATCCCCATTCAAAAATGCAATCTTAATGTCGAAGTGATGTACTTTCAAGCCATAATTTGCAACCATAGCAATTGCACATCTCATTGTACTCATAGGGATATAGGAGCAAAGGTTTTCTCATAATCTATGCCCTTCTTTTGTGCATAGCCTTTTACTACTGACTGTGCTTTACCAGTCAATAGTGCCATCAACATTGCGTTTGAGTTTGAAAACCCATTTTATACCTATAGCCTTCTTACCAAGTGGTAAATCCACAAGATCCCATGTAGAGTTAGTGGCAATTGAGTCTAAATCTTCCTGAATGACCTCCATCCAATGTACATCTTGCTGAGCTTTGTCCAAGGAAGTAGGCTCATCATCATCTAGTAGTGAGCTCATAAACACATGTTCATCGCAATCATCTACTTCCATAAAATTAGCCAAATGGGCCCCCCCTTGTATCATGTGCTACATGCCTAGCAGCCCTTCTAGTGCGCTGAGGAAAGGGAGCATCCATTCTACTCTCCTAGAGACTGCCTAACAGCCATCTAGAGACTATTTTAGTGGCATTTACAAAAGCTCTTTCATGTTGTATCGCATCTTCCACTGCATGAGGTAAACCATCATCATAACCTTGCTCTTTGGGAGCATGTGGTGCAGCAACAATTTGTTGTATTATATATGTCCGGTCATTTACAGCATGCACGGACTCCAAAGAAAGTTGCAAAAGACCCTCGAAGACATCACTGATGTCATGGGTGATTGACATTTCAAACTGATCCTGTGAAACTATAACATTTTTAACAAATATGACATCTTGATTGACAAAAACTTTCTTCGTGCGTGGATCATACGAGGGATAGCCCTTGCTCTCCGAACTATTGCTAATAAATATACATTTTACAACCTTGTCATCGAGATTTTCATGAAGCTCTTTTAGAACATGTGCATAGTCTATGCATCCAAAAACCCGAAAGTAGTCAACTTTGGGATTCTTGCCATGCTAAGCTTCAAACGATGTAATTGTCTTCAGTGCTTTGGTGGGTGCAAAATTTAATACATGATTCACATACTGAAGGCCTTCTAGCTGAAATTTATGCAACAGCCCCTTGTTTTTCAGCATACAACGAGTCATCTTCGTAAGTGTTTGATTTTTCCTTTCAACACCACCATTCTACTAAGGTGTCATTCGTACCATGGCTTGATGTATAATGTCATTTTCAAGCAAATATGTCTCAAAAGTACGAGACATGTGCTCCCCCCCCTATCCATTCAAAGTGTCTATACTTTTAAGCCAGTTTCAGCCTCAAGCTTTGCAAGAAGATGTTTGCATAAACACATCAGATTTTGCTTTCAACCCATACACCCATGTATACCGAGAGTAGTCATTAATAAAGATGACAAATTAAAGATGACCCCCCAAGTGCATGTGTCCTCATATGACCACAGACATTGGAATGAATAAGTTGCATTTTCCAGACAATATGCACTGCACCATCCTTCTTGAAAGAAAACCTATGCATTTTTCCCAAAATACATCGCTCATATGCATGGGGAGGTGGGAAAGTGTTGAAAGGTAGAAAAGAAATGTTAGCACAAATAAATGGAGAGAGTGTTGACATATCGAGCTCCACTCGTGATACGCCAGGGTGACCGTTGTGCATTTATGTCACCGACGTGTTAGTTGCAGACGCGGTTGGTACACCGCCCCTGAATAATAGCTACATGATAGCTATCCTTATCTACTCTAGTTTGTGGCTCAGTTAGTATGCCACCTTAGTTAGTTGAGTTTGGTTTTGAGACCCATATATACAGGGTTCTTCTATTTCTTTGTAAGAGAGTTCTTTTGGCTTACACAACTGAGAAGAGGAAAACTGTTTTCAGCCTCCACCCTTGTGTGTATTCCCCCATTGTGCAAGCAAGAAAGCTACAAGTGAGACTCATTCCTTCTCTCCCACAATCTTGACATGGTATCAGAGCCTTGTTCGTGGTAAGGAGCTCAAGAAAGCAAGCCAAGCTCGCGGTGTTCTGGTAAGAGGAGCAGTGTTGCTTTCATTTTCTGTTTTGGGAGCAGATCTCTGCAGGTAGCACAGCCGGAAAGTGCAGGAGTGCATTGTCTCAGGTTGAGACGCCCTTCGCGGTGAAGCAAGAGGGCAGTATATGCTGGGGGAAAGGGCTTTAGCCCTTGGCGACCTTGTTTTTTTTATTTGAGGCCATTTCGGGGCCTGTTTTGGAGGCGGAAGTTTTCTGCACGCACTCAGGAAAAGGCCCAGTTTTATGCTGTGCAGCCACTGTTCTACAGGTCGGTGAATAGTTACTGTAAAAATTGCATTGTATGCTTGTGCGTAGAGACATTGGGAGCTACAGAATCATCCCTTTTGCCTGTTGATGCAAAATCGTCACTAGGAAGTGACTGTGTGGTCAAATACCACTTTCGCCAGTTTTGCAGATTTTCCCTTGTGAGGGTGAAGCTGTGGTTTTTGCAGTGACAGAATTTTTTGCAGTCTTCTGTAATGGCATCTGATTCTCTTTCACAGATTGTCACTGAAAAGCTTGACAAGAACAACTTCCAAGCATGGAAGTTTAGAATGACGAATTTCCTTATGGGAAAAGGATATTGGGAATTTGTTGCAGGAAATGAAGAAGAACCAGTTCTTCCTGATGTCCCCAATCAACAGCAAATGCAGGCATTTAAAGCATGGCATGAGAGAGCCAGGAAAGTTATGTACTGGCTGTCTATCAGCATTTCAGACTCTATGATTGTGCATATTCAGGATGCAAGTACGCCAAAGGAGGCATGGGATACTCTGTCAAAAATGTATAGCACAAATACGCAAGCGAGGAAAATGCAGCTCAAGCAAGAGTTGCATAATGTACAAAGAGAAAATATGAGCATCAATGACTACCACATGAAGGTGAAGAAGATTGCAGATGCACTTGCTTCCATTGGGTCGCCAGTGGAAGATGATGATTTAGTTTCTGTGACCTTGAATGGTCTAGGAAAGGATTATGCGCAGTTTCGGACATCCATTTCCGTCCGTGAAAGATTTCCTGATTTTGAAGAGTTGATTGCTCTTCTAATTTCTGAGGAGCAGAGAAATGGTGGTGCATCTTCTTCAGGAGGAACTTCAAAAGAAGCTATCTTCTACTCAAATGCTGGAAGAGGTAGAGACAGAGGTAGAGGAGGCCGATTTGGAGGCCGTGGTAGAAATCAAAATATGCAGCAAACTCAAGAAAACCAGTCCTACGGAGGAGGACGTGGTAACTCTAGAGGCAGGGGGAGCCAAAGAGGTCGTGGTAGATGGCAAAGAGGCCAAAATGCAAACAGTAATGTTGAATGCTACTACTGTGGTAAAATGGGTCATATGGCTAAAGACTGCTATAAAAAGCAGAATGACATCATGAATGGAAAACTGCAACAAGGGAATTATGCATCTTCTAGTAGACAGGGTGATGACAGAAATGAGCATTTGTTCATGGTGCAGCACATGAACAATTCTATGACAAGTGCAGAAGAAAGCAATGATGTATGATATGTTGACTCAGGTGCATCAAACCACATGACAGGTCATGCAGAATGGATGGAAGATGCAAGGAAAATGGAAAAACCAGGATTTGTGGAGACTGGTGATGATACTGCACATCCTATTGTGCAGATTGGAAAAATTTCTTTGTCTATGCAGGATGGGAAAAAGAAATGCCTGTCCGATGTATTTCATGTCCCGAATATCACCAAGAATCTGGTTTCTGTTGGTCAAATGGTTGAGCAGGGCTTGCAGGTCAGATTTAATCCTCATGGATGCTTTGTTGAGGATATGAAAAATAAAGGTCGCTTGATAGCAAAAGAAAAGAAGAAGGGCAGAATGTTTACGTTGGATGCAGACATGCCTGAATTGAGTGCAGCAATGTTTGCACATGGGACCGGTGTAGTTGCAGATATTGATATCTGGCATAAACGCATTGGTCATGTTAATGTACAGCGACTTAAATCAATGCAGGCCCAAAATATTGTTGCAGGATTGCCTAAGTTCAAGGTTGCAGAAATGCATAAGGTATGTGAAGCCTGTCAGTTTGAAAAACAGGCAAGGAAACCATTTCCTAGACATGTTCAAGAGAGTAAGAAGCCATTGGAATTAATCCACTCTGATGTGTGGACTACTAAAGCTGCATCTCTTGGAGGCTGTCATTATTTTGTCAGTTTTATTGATGACTATAGCAGAAAAGTTTGGGTGTATTTTATGAAAAAGAAAAGTGAAGTTTTTGGGCATTTCAAAACTCTTAAAGCTATGGTTGAAAAAGAAACAGGTCTGCAGATAAAATGCCTAAGGTCAGATGGAGGGGGAGAGTACCTCTCAAATGAGTTTGCAAGGTTCCTGCAGGAGCATGGCATAAAGCAGCAATATTCATGCAATCATACCCCACAACAAAATGGAATTGCAGAAAGGAAAAACAGGCATATTGGAGAGGTATCTCGTGCTATGCTCAATGAAAAAGACTTGCCAGATTTTTATTGGGCTGAAGCAGTTGCTACAGCAGTCTACATAATGAACAGGACTCCCACTGCAGCAATACATGGAATGACTCCAGAGGAGAGGTATACCGGTAGGAAACCAGATATTTCTCATTTGAAAATTTTTTGTTGCATTGCCTATGTACATGTGCCAGATGAGTTGAGATCCAAGTTGGATCCAAAAGCTGAGAAGTGCATCTTTATTGGTTACTCTTTGCAGCAAAAAGGGTATAGATGCTATAACCCTTCTACTCGTAAGTTTACAGTGAGCAGAGATGTTTTTGATGAGATGAGTAGCTGGTATGAACCAGTAAATGTGATTGATGATGTAGATGCACAAAATGGTAATGCTGCACAGAATTCACAGCAGCAGTCACAAAATATTAGTGGACCTGGAGCGTCCTCTAGCAATGGTTCACATTCTTCGCCATGGACAGGCAGATTGAGATCAGGAGAATCTTCTCAAAGTAATACAGATAGTGGCATGCAGGTATCACGAAAAGGAAAAGAGAAGGTTGATCAGCCCATGTTTGATGTGAATGCAGGTCACTCTTATGTGGATGGTGAATCCAGTGGCTCAGAACAGAGCATTGATGATGAGTTGGGTATTCCCTCTATTGTTACACCTGGAGTAAGGAAGACCAGGGATGTTTTGAGAGCACTTGGGAGTGAACCCACTTTGCGCAGGTCTACCAGAGTTAGGTATCCTGTGGATAGGCTGAAATATGATGGATTTACAGCCATTCACTATGCATATATGGTCAAGGTGATACAGGAACCAGAACCCACTTCTTTTGAGCAAGCCATGGGAAAAGAAAAATGGGAGAGAAAGCCATGGATGAAGAAATGGATGCCTTGGAAGCAAATGCTACATGGGAATCGGTACCTTTGCCTAAAGGTAAAAATGCAATTGGCTGTAAGTGGGTTTATAAGGTGAAGCACAATGCTGATGGTTCTGTGAACAGATACAAGGCAAGATTAGTAGTCAAGGGGTATGTACAAACATATGGCATTGACTATGAAGAAACATTCAGTCCGGTTGCAAGGATGGCAACCGTAAGAGCAGTCATCGCTATGGCTGCATCAAAGGGATGGTCTTTACATCAGATGGATGTAAAGAATGCCTTCTTGCATGGTGATTTGCAAGAAGAGGTCTATATGGAGCAGCCACCAGGTTATATGCATGCTGTTCATCCTGAGTTTGTTTGCAGGTTGAAGAAAGCTTTGTATGGCTTGAAGCAAGCACCTAGAGCATGGTCTGACAAGATAGGACAATATCTTGTCACTATTGGCTTTCAGATTTCTAAGGCAGATTTCTCACTTTATGTGAGAAAAACAGAGAAAGGTATTATGCTACTTGTCATTTATGTTGATGATTTGATTATGACAGGTGACAGTGATGAAGATATCCTTCATGTGAAAATGCTATTGAAGCAGAAGTTTGAGATGAAGGATTTGGGAGAGCTGCGTTATTTCTTGGGCATTGAGGTGATTAGATCACCAAGTGGGATACAGCTCTTGCAGAGGCAGTATGGATTGGACATGCTGTCCAAATATGGGATGACAGGCTGTAAGCCTATTTCAGTTCCCTTGGAGCAGAATGTGAAGCTGAGCGCAGATGCAGGTGAGCTTCTGGAAGACCCTACTATGTACAGACGCATAGTAAGAAGCTTGATTTATATGACTATTACCAGGCCAGATTTGAGCTATGCTGTTGGATTGGTAAGTCAGTTTATGCAGACTCCAAGGAAACCACATTTGGATGCAGCTAGACGCATACTCAGGTATGTGAAGTCCACATTGCAGTATGGACTATTTTATGAGACTGGGGTTCAGATACAGTTGCATGGATACACTGATGCTGATTGGGCTGGTAGTATTTCTGATAGACGATCTACCAGTGGATATGTGTTCTCTTTTGGGAGTGCTGCAGTCACTTGGAGCAGCAAGAAACAGCCTACAGTTGCCTTGTCGAGCACAGAGGCTGAGTACAGGGGTGCAGCAATGGCTGCATGTGAGGTAGCTTGGTTGCATAAGCTACTTTATGATATGCATCAGTCTACAGATGGGCCAGTTGTCATTTATTGTGACAACATGAGTAGTATACACTTGGCAAATAACCCAGTCTATCATGCTAGAACGAAGCACATTGAGGTGCATTATCACTATGTGCGAGAGAGGGTTTTACTAGGTCTTATTGATCTAGTTTATGTCAGCACAGAGGATCAGGTTGCTGACATATTCACGAAGGCATTGGGCGCAGAGAAGCTGCGCAAGTTCAGAGACCTGCTTGGTGTGCAGGAATTGGGATTGAGCTCGAGGGGGAGTGTTGACATATCGAGCTCCACTCGTGATACACCAGGGTGACCGTTGTGCATTTATGTCACCGACGTGTTAGTTGCAGACGCGGTTGGTACACCGCCCCTGAATAATAGCTACATGATAGCTATCCTTATCTACTCTAGTTTGTGGCTCAGTTAGTATGCCACCTTAGTTAGTTGAGTTTGGTTTTGAGACCCATATATACAGGGTTCTTCTATTTCTTTGTAAGAGAGTTCTTTTGGCTTACACAACTAAGAAGAGGAAAACTGTTTTCAGTCTCCACCCTTGTGTGTATTCCCCCATTGTGCAAGCAAGAAAGCTACAAGTGAGACTCCTTCCTTCTCTTCCACAATCTTGACAGAGAGATGACTTGAGCTTGCATTGAATCACAAGATCTAGTAGTGCAATTGCATTTTAGTGTTAGATATACTCAATGCCCCACCCTCATAAGGTGCCACCAATGATCCATGGTGCTCAAAGTTGTAAGGACCCCATTATGAGGAGAAGCCATATGTGAGCCCAGATATTGGTTGAGTCCTGACTTGTATCTCAAATAAGGTCTATGTGATCGGATGGCAAAAAGGTGACCGTTGTGGGTCTAATCTTTGGGTTAGACAGAGTAGTTAAGTTGGTAGCAACTCGAGACGCATTGCATCAAGTTGTGGGGTAAGGAGCTATCAAGGGCCCTAGCCAACGGTAAAGGGAATATTCCTTGGAATATTCCCTAGCCAACTAGTGAAAGTGCACATGGAAGATCAATAGACACATGAGCACATGAAAGGGAATATTCCTTGGAATATTCCCTAGCCAACTAGTGGAAGTGCACATGGAAGGTCAATAGACACATGAGCACATGAAAGGTCAACAGACACATGGGCATATGGAAGGTCAACATACACGTGTACATGGAAGGTCAACAGACACAGGTACATATGGAAGGTCATTCATCATGACCCCCTTCACAGGCTATAAAAGCTAAACCCCTTCACAGCCATCAATAATCTATCTTTCACCTAGTTACAGTTGTTCTAGCTAGCCTTAAGCTCTTCACCTATCTTCTGTCTAGATCACCATCTAAGCTTCATAGTGGAAGCACACGGGTGGACAGAGCCATCTTTATATCAGTTGTTTGGAGCTAAAGAATTTTTTCATTATCTTCTTATCTATTGTATACTCTCTATCTCTTTATCAGATTCTATTCGCCGCGCCATGTAATTTTTACATGGTATTAGAGCCCAAGGGGTTCTAGGGATCGAAGAGTACGCAAGAGGCAAAGGCTTCAACAACAAAGAGAAACGATGTCATCTTTCAGAAGCGGTTCTAGCACATCAGAAAGCGGTGCAGGAGGTGGTGCTGTTGTAGCGGTTATTCAAACACTGAGGATTCATCCACCAACCTTCAATGAAGGCAAGTTAGATGGTACAAACTACACCTTGTGGAAGTTCAAAATTACAACTATCCTTGATTCTTATGAGCTTTTGGAGATTGTACTAGGAATTGACGCAAAACCACAGCCTACCCCAAACCCATCAAATTCTAGTATGATGATTCCTCCGAATGCAAATCTTCTACGAGCTTGGAAACGAAGGAATACAAATGCATTGTGTGCCTTAGTTACAAGCTGTTCTGACTTTGATTCAGCATACAACCAAAGTATCAAAGGCTTGGAATGTACTGAGGAATCAGTATGAAATGCGAAACCAAACAAGGATTTAAAACTTGGAGAATCAACTAGCAGCGGAGAAGTTTGCTGAAGGAGAGACGGTTGAAGCATTCATCACTCAGATTAAAAATCTACGTGACTAGATGGTTGGCACTTGGATACAAAAGACTAGCTCAGAGCTAGCTCGAAGGTGTCTTCGGATTTGTCCACAAAAGTTTGATGGACAAGTAACTGCCCTTAATACTTAGGTGAGACCTCAAGCTTTGACTTTTGACGAGTTTTGTGTATTATTGATGGAGGAGAAGTTGAGGCTAAAAGCCCGAGAAGGAAGCAACAATGGAGATGCTGCATTCTCTGCCAATGCAAAAGACAAAGGTGGTTCCTCCACCAAAAATGATGGTGACAAAAATAAGAAGGGCGGTAAGAAGAAGTTTCAAGGAGTGTTTCTATTGCAAGAAGAAATGATATGCAATCGTAGATTGTCGTGTCAAGAAGGCAAATGAAAAGAATGGTACCCTTAAAAGTAAAGGGAAAGAGACAGCCAATACGGCTGAAGCAAAGTTGGAGTTATTCATGGTGACCATTGAGGAAGTGTGCTCCTTGGCACAAGAAGAATCTACCACTGATTCATAGGTATTGGATAGTGGGACCTCCCGTCACATGACCAACAAGAAAGGTCTATATAGTTCTATGCAGCCTCTACAAGAATCCATCACTGTGACGGTTGGAAATGATGCAAAATGCCCTGTTGCGAGTACAGGTACTATTTCTTTTGTGGCTGCAAATGGTGAAGTAAAAAAGCTTTCAAAAGTGTTGTACGTCTCCGAAATTAGGAGAAATCTATTATTAGTTACTGCCATAACTGATCTTGGTTATGAAGTGAGGTTCAAGAAGACACGTGTAAAAATTCTCGACAGTACTGGCAAAATTGCTGACAAAGGAGAAAGAAGGATTAACCTGTATGAGCTAAGTGCTCTTACAACCACCGCTAGAGTAGGCACAAGTAAGCTTTGGCACGAAAGGTTTGGACGCATCAGATTTGCAGTGTTAAAGGAGATGCACAAGCAAGGTATAGTTGCTCACCTACCTGCAGTGACTGAATTGAAGGAACCATGTGAAGCTTGTATGATGGGCAAGCAACAAAGAAAGGCATTTCCACAAGAAAGCAAGAATAGAGCACAAACTCCTCTAGAGTTGGTGCATGCTGACTTGTGTGGTAAGATGCCTATACAGGCCTTGGAGGGATCTTATTTTATGTTGATTGTCGACGACTACAGTAGAAAGATGTGGGTGTACTTCCTTCGTGATAAGGCTCAAGCTTTTGGTAAGTTTAAAGAATGGCTAAAACTTGTTGAGAATGAAACAGAGAAAAGTGTGAATAATTTAGAACAGATGGTGTTGTGAGTTTAACTCAAAGGATTTTGAAGACTTTTGCAAGAGCAAAGGGATTAAGCGTCAATTAACAACGCCTCACACATCTTAGCAGAATGGTGTTGTGAAACGCAAGAATCACACCATTGTGAAGATGGCAAGATGCATGCTAAAGGGCAAGGGATTGCCTAACCATTTTTGGGCTAAATCTATTAATACTGCAGTCTGCATTTTAAATTGGAGCTACACAAAGGCTCTCAAGGGAAAAACACCTCATGAGACTTACACTGGTAAGAAACCATCTATCTCACATTTTAGAATTTTCGGATGTGAATGTTATGCACATATTCCACATGAGAAAAGAAAAAAGTTAAAACCAAAAAGCAAAAAATGTATCTTCTTGGGTTATAGTGATGAGCAGAAGGCTTACAAATTATAAAACCAAGAGGCAAAGAAGATCATCACGAGTCGTGATGTGGTGTTCAAGGAGCAGCCGCATATAATGGAGGAGGAGAATGCAAGTTCTTCCACTTTATCATCAAGCAAAGAAGTAGTCCACTATGAACCTGTTCCGAGAGTTGTTCCTATCCTTAAGGAGGAGAAAGCATCATCTTCAGATGGTGAGGAAAAATTTCACCAACCTGACATCATCCCACCAGAAAAGCCATTGCCGCATTGGGTGAAGCAACTCTATGACCAAAATAATCCTATGTCTACATTTGTTGAGGAGGAGGTAGACGGCGAACCAAGGAGATCTCAGAGAATAGAGGAGCAAAGGAGGGCTTTTTCTCACATAGTCAATATAGCCTTGATGTCTGAGATTATGAGAGAAGTAAGGGAGACAACTGACTTAGAAGAAGCACTTGCAGATCCAGCATGGAAGGCAGCTATGTAAGCCGAGTATGACAGCATAATGAAAAATAACACTTAGGAGCTAGTGGATCGGCTAGCAAAGCCAAAGGTTATTGGCACCAAGTGGATCTGGAAGGTAAAGTACAAGGCTGATGGTACCTTAGAAAAGTACAAAGCCAGACTGGTTGCACAAGGATTTTCACAGATTGAAGGGTTTGATTTTCAAGAGTCATTTGCCCCAACTGCTAGAATGACCACTATTCGCACAGTACTTGTAGTGGTCACCCACAAGCAGTGACCAGTTTACCAAATGGATGTTAAGTCAGCGTTCTTAAATGGTGACCTCAAGGAGGAGGTATACGTGGCTCAACCACTAGGGTTTGAGGCCCCCCATTTTGAGAACAAAGTGTGTAAGCTGAAGAAGGCATTGTATGGGATGAAACAAGCCCCCAGAGCATGGTACCAACGGATAGATAAGTTCTTTTTAAACTTTTACGGCAAAAGATGTGCCTCAGATGCTAGCTTGTATGTTTACAGGGATAGTGAAAAGTTTGTAATGATTCTCCTATATGTAAACGACCTTCTTATTACAGGTGACTATGAAGATACGATCAACCAAACTCAAAAGGCTTTGAGTTCTGAGTTTGAAATGACAGACTTGGGCTTACTGCACTATTGTTTGGAAATTGAAGTCTGACAAGAGTCAGAAAAGATCTTCATCTCTCAGAAGAAGTATGCATGGGAGATCTTGAAGGCATTTGGCATAATCGAGTGCAAGGAGATAGCTACACCTATGGAGGTGAATGCAAAATTGTCCATTGAGGATACATCAGCACTAGCAATCATTGGGAGGTACAGGAGGTTGGTCGGTAGTCTCATCTACTTGTGTAACACCAGACCAGATATTAGTTTTGCCATTGGTGTTTTGAGCAGGTTCTCAAATAAACCTCATGAGAGAGAGTCATTGGAAAGCTGAGAGTAGTATGGTTGAGAAGGATCCTATGGTATATGGGAGTGCAGGATGAAGAACCAACTGTGCTGAGATATGACAATCAGAGTTGCATCGCCATTGCCAAAACTCTAGTGTTTCATGCGCGTACAAAACATATAGAGATCCAGTATCACTATGTGCGTGATTTGATCGAGGATGGGATATTGGAACTGGTCAAATGTCCAACACAGGAGAATGGAGCAAATATCTTTAGCAAAGCACTTACGAAGAATCTGCTTCAAGTTTATTTTTAGCGACTCGGCATTGGGCCAAGAAGATAGTTCACCTACGGGTGAACATTGAGGGAGGGTGTTAGATATGCTCAATGTCACACACTCATATAAGGTGCCACCAATGATCCATGTTGCTCGAAGTTGTAAGGCCCGCATTATGAGGAGAAGCCATATGTGAGCCCGGATATTGGTTGAGTCCTGACTTGTATGTCAGATGAGTCTATGTGACCGGATGGCAAAAAGGTGACCATTGTGGGTCTAATCTTTGGGTTAGACAGAGTAGTTAAGCTGGTAGCAACTCGAGGCACATTGCATTGAGTTGTGGAGTAAGGAGTTATTAGGGATCTTAGCCAACGGTAAAGGGAATATTCCCTAGCCAACTAGTGGAAGTGCACATGAAAGGTCAACAGATACATGGATACATGGAAGGTCAACAGACACATGTGCATATGGAAGGTCAACGCACACGTGTACATGGAAGGTCAACAGACACAGGTTCATAAGGAAGGTCATTTATCATGACCCCCTTCACAGGCTATAAAAGCTAAACCCCTTCATAGCCATCAATCATCTATCTTTCACCTAGTTACAGTTGTTCTAGCTAGCCTTAAGCTCTTCACCTATCTTCTATCTAGATTGCCATCTAAGCTTCACAATGGAAGCGCACGGCTAGACAGAGCCATCTTTGTATCAATTGTTTGGAGCTAAATAATTTTTTTATTATCCTCTTATCTGTTGTGTACTCTTATCTCTTTCTCAGATTCTGTTCGCTGCACCGTGTAATTTTTACATTTAGATCTATGGGTTTTACAAGACATGGAATCCTAGTGCTACAAAAATTGTTTCCTAATCAGAAAAAATGTATTTTCCCCGACTGATTTTGGACTGTTCTTCCTTGGTTTTTTTGCTGGTTTAAGAACTAAAATGAGAAATCTTTAGCCAATTTCACCAAAACAAGAGAAATTTTGAACCAGAGATTTTGAAATTTAGCCATGAAAATAACATTAAATGATGGTATTCTGAGAACACTGACTTCTACATTTTCCACATGATTTTAACTATCTGGAATAAAGTTCAACAACAGACCCTGACCAAGGACATAATTCTTAATTTGCAAGCAAAGAACTGGTTGTAAAAGAATCCAATATACCTCTTTCTTTGCAAGCATTGGTCCTGTGCTCACTCCCACCACTACACGCTCCTTTGCCACGTCAGCAGCAGCCTACTCCACTAACACACAATCCTTGGTTCAATATGGTTTCTAATTCTCAGCATTTCTCATGCCTATCTCTGCATTCCCTTCAATATCTGAGATCAAATAAAGACAAAAGCAAGCTTGCCTTGAGAAGCCTTCGGTGTCCATCGTGGAGATGGTCAAATGTACCTCCAAGCACAACAGCACCATATAAATCAGTTGGAATTGATGGATTGAACTGCACAGGGCCATCTCCTACCTCCTCTTCGTGAGTCATACAGCTATCTACTACCACCTCCTCACAAGTTACACTCGCTGTAGCCATGGCTTCTCAGTATCATTTACCCTTATCACAAAATTGGAAACCAAGCTCCTTGGCAATTGCACACCCAAACAAAACAAGAGCCAAATAATGGCTATGTTCCTGCGAAATCTAGAGAGGGAAAATATAGAGTTATGAATATCATGTGTACAGATTTGTTAAAATGTGTCATAAAATGTAATATCTAAAAGTAAAAGTAAAAGATCAGCATTTAGTAAAAAGCATTGGATGAAAAATAAGGTCAATAAGAAAAATAAAACTTCCACATGTAAGAACATTAAATGCTTGACACCATGTAAGCAAAGTGCACCTTGACCCTTGTTGTTAGGTCTAAATAGCTCATGGGTAAGTTCAATGGTTAATTGATTTTCTAGTGCCCCTTCTTCCAATTTTGAGATCTCATATGTAGTATATGCAACTTAACACCACCGCCTTTTCATCCTCTATAGGTGACATACATATGTATGTCATATGAGAAGCTCTAAGCCATGAATTCTCCAAAATTATAAATTGTACAATGGTACAATGTCCTTGCACATATGCAGTGCAATTGGCTACCTGCAATGCTATGAGGTTGTAGAAGACCAAGTGTTCATATGTTCTTGATGTAAAGGTATTATGTATAAGTTTTGGGTGTTAAAAAGTTCAATCTTGATTCTAACTAAGGTGTGGTACTATTCATTAATACTTATGTTGTAAAACTGCAAACTTTAGCACAATCAGGTTGCAAATCGTTCACGAATCTTACTGGTTCCAAGGCTATTAATTAGCTCTAAATTACACTAGGGCAAACATGTTATGTTAAGGGTATACATAAAAACAGATAGTGCTTGTGTCTAGTTGCATTCACGTTTTCAATTATAATTCGGTACCCTTCCAAACATCATTAGTCAAGGTTTAGAAGCATTATTTTTTTCCAAGAAAAGAAAATTCTATCAATAAAACCTCAGAATTATCTCTAAGGTAAAATATGAAGTACAAAACATCGTGTGAGGGACTGCTAAGTTCATCACAAATACAATGGTTGGGTGAACAACCAATCTAGTGGCTTTAGCACTAAACCATCTATGGCAATGGGTGAAAGAAGGTGCCAATGCCCCATATCTACATAAAATCATCTCCCCTCCTCATTGGCTCAGACTCACCCTACAATCTCTCCCATCTCCTGAGAGTATTGAGCAATCCATATTTCATGTTTTAGTCAAATGTGTAGAAACTATGAGAACTCAATAATCTATGTTGCATATTTTAGTGAGTTCAACTAAGCTTGATAGGACCATAACTAAGCAAAACCAAAGAAATGACTCTGAGATTTTAATAGACAAACATCATTTAAAATCTCATTACTTTTTTGTAGTCTTTTCTTGAAATAGAGAGGTCTCACAATCCTCACATTGCCTTTTTATGCTCTAAGCATTCAATCAACACTTGCATGCAACGTGCAAACTCAAGTGAAGAAGAAGAAAAGAAGAACATGTGGAAACTGTGAACATGACCCACATGATTTGCAATTTTGGGGGGGGCGGTGTTGAAGGGGGTATTAGGGTTGTTTTTTAGGGGTGGGGAGAGGGGGTGGGAAACAAGTGTAAGGGACTGGCCATAGTTATGTCCATGTCAAGTTTACTCTAGCCAAATGAACGATTGCTAAATATAGGGCTATGATAAGGAAAAGGGGAACATTGGAATGAGACAGTTTTTGAAGGAGAAGGCATTTAGTTGCCATATACAAACACACATACGCTCTTTGTCCACATCCTAGAGAATCTCTACAATAGAAGGTCAATGGCATAACTATACCTCACAATCCCAATGAACCAAGCAATGATGCTAGAACTCCCATTTGTGGCAATGCCCCCAAATCCGGTGTGTTTGTGAGGAATCTAGAGTGAGAATCTTGCTCAACTACTAACAAACAATAAGAAAATAAGTGCTCATCTGAAAGTCCACTATCTTTCCACATCTTGCACATGCTATGAAAGTCTTGCCCTAGCTACCAAACCCCTATCAACTACAAACCATAGCAAGAGAGAGAGATTTCTAAGTTTGAAGCTAAATGGGAAAACGGAAATGCGTTTCAGAGTCACAAAACAGAGTTTTGGCCCAAGGCCAAAACAACAAAATGGGGAAGCAGATTTTATATGTATTTCTAGAAATATGCTAATACTAGACATATATAGAGGGGTAATACAATTTGTAACTTGAACTGCCATACCAAAAACATTTAAAATCTTCAACAGTATAGAGTGTACATATTATACGTAACATTACAATAGATTTGACGAGCATGCATACTGCTACCTAAATAGTTGTTGATGATGCATGTGTGGCTTCAAAATGTGTCCTTCAACATGACTGTAGCTTGCTGCAAATAGAGAGAACCAACAGCAAAAGTGGGCAAAACTAGTTAAAATGAGTGTGAACAGTGAAGGACGAAGAGAGGAGCAAGATACCTTGCTGGAAACAGTGAAAAACAGCTGCAGATCCAAGGGAAAACAACTGCAAATTGTGTGGATAGGCAAAGGAATAGATTAGGGAGCTAAAGGATGAGGGATTTAGAATTTAGGGGCTGTAGACAGCAGTAGATCTGCAGTATGAGAAGTGAAGAACAGCTAAAGAGAGTGAGCAACAGGTAAAAGAGGCCGAATAGCTGAGGAGAACAGGTGGAAACAGCACATGCAGCCTAGGAAATGAATAAGTAGCCCAAAACATGACTTTACCCTGCCTGTCCCGAAATGGCTGTCCAAAAACGCATTTCAGGACTGACACATTTCGATCCATTTTTGTGTCTCTGTTGCGGGTCCCAGAAATGGTGTTTCAGGCAACTACGCTCCTCCCTGACTCGATAGAGCCAAAGAAGGCTACATGTTGTAGGATCTATCAAGGAATAGCACTCTCTAAACCTACTCTCCTAATCCCATGATAATCTCTATAGGGGCCTCCTTTGGTAGACCCAATGTCTCCATCTCTTCATCAAGTAAGTAGTTGGGTTTGTTGTTGGAAATGGAGAGAGAGAGAGAGAGAGAGAGAGAGTGTATGTGTGTGTGTGTGAACACAAGACAATGAGTTAGACTGGGCACCAATTCCACACTCAAAAGATGTAAGTACTAGAATAATAGAATGAAAGTACACCAAGTCTCAAGTAAGTAAGACCTATTCCTAACTCAATTGGAGTTAATTTAAGTTTAGAGTCTAGTGTCACTACTTTTAAAGTCCTAGACACACTATACTTTGACACTTTAATAGTGTCCACACCACACAAATTACATTGGGCACTGCTCAGAATTGGCAAATTTTAACACCTCTACAGTGCCAATGTGATGAAGTACAAGGATCATCAATCACCAAAGGGTAATAAGTTCAAGGACTTCGCGGAAAGCCTTGGTCAAAATGTCTGCAACGTTTTCCTATGTGGGAGAAAATCAAGTTGATCACTCCTGCATAAGATCTCTCCCTAGCATAGTAGTAGTGAATCTCAATGTGTTTCGTGTAAGCATGAAACATAGGATTTCATAGCACTCTGACTGTCCGAGAGAGTGGGTGTAGAACCCTAAAAAAAAACCTATAGATTTGGCTAGTAATCTGCGCAGCAATACACATTCAATTGTTCCTATGAAGGCTGCTCTATACTCAGCCTCACAAGACAAGTAGCCATTGTAGACTGTTTCTTAAAATGCACAAATGGCCAAAAAAGAAACAATATCCGCTAGTAGATTGCCGAATGTCCGAGTCTCTAGCCCAATTTGAATCGTTGTAAGCTTGTAGTGGTAAGTCTCCCCCCAAGAAAAAATAATGCATATCTCTAAGTACCTTGCAAATAGCGAAAGATCTGCTTAACAACTTGCCAATGTACTGTCCATGGGCTATGCATAAACTAGCTCACTTAAGATACTGCAATTTGTTGTCAGGGCATGTGTTGCAAAAATAAATAAAATGGCTAACAGCTTGGATGTAGATTGCAACATTAGGCGTCTCACTACCATCATGTATAGACACTTTCAGCCCTGGCTCCATCAAAGTGCTCATAGGCTTACAATCTTGCATGTTGAACCTATGCGAGAGCTTCTCCACATACTGTGACTATGACATAATGATACCATGCTAATATTGGGAGAATTGAAACTCCAAATAACAGTATTAGGCAGGTCATATTTGACATAGCAAAAGCATGTTTCAAATTAGCCTTAAAATCTACAACTTTATCCTCTCTAGGTATAGTAAGCAACATATCATTACATAGAGAATGATAACTAGCAAGTCCCCCCCTTCATTCTTAATGTAGAGAGTGGAAGTAGTTTGACTATTTTTGAACCCAATGCTGGCCAAATAAGCATCAATTTTTTAGTAACATACATAAGGAGCCTATTTTAAACCATAAAGAGCCTTATGCAACTTGCAAACCAAGTGCTCTTGGCTAAATATATTCCATTGTGGAGAAGCCATATCTGAAACCTGCCTGTCTTGTTGCATGCATAGAGTTTCGCTTCACATAGGCACTCAACTCCACCCCCATCACTGCTCCAGATAACTTGGCCAACAAATGACCAATCATCACAATCCGATAGTTTCTTGGATCAAAGATATCCCCAACCTTATGGATAGGCACAATGGTATGCACAGTCCACTCGTTTGGGAATCCTTCTACCAAGGCCCTATTGAACATATGAGCAATGAATGGTGCAAAAACCTCTGTTGCATAAAGGACATGCTTCCCCTGTGTGGTCTGCTCCTATGGGCCTCGCAAGTATGTCAAATGAGGAGACCCTCTCCATGAAAGAAATGGATCCTAATATGTAGTCCACCATGTTGGATCTTGTGGGCTCAAAACATATCAATGCTCCTAATGAAGGCCATCTCTCCACCCCATTATAAATAACAAGGTGATGTTATGCTCTCAACTCCAACAGATGTTATCCATACCCTGTGTTATCTAGGCCCAAATCCTCCACTGTCCTCCTCACCCTACTCTTCACTTGGTCCAGTGTGTGAAGTATCTCTGAACCTTCAAAATCATATACCTCGCATTGGCGATCCTAAGTCCGAGCATTGAAATCCCCCACCAAGAGGACCTCCCCTAGGCTCAAAAAGTGTCTAATCTCCTCAAAGACATCCCAGAATGGTGACTGTGACCTCCTCTCCTCCTCTGCCATCTCCATGTTCCTCCCCATGAATTTGGACCCGTGGGAAGTAGCATAGTGCAATGTATGTGTATTGTCCTAGTAATAGCTCCACCTGAATCCACATGTACTGTGCCTCTACATCCCGAGACATGATGGAGACTCCCTCGTAACTCATGTCAAAAGAGCACAGCCACCCTAGCTGATCCACGTGTCGTGCTCTGTTGTTTAGTGCCCTCTCAATAGGGTGACTCCCAAGTGTATCCCCTAATCTGAGGGAGTCCTCTTTCCCGGCTTTGGTGCATCTCAATAAGTAGAATCATGTCTCTATCTGTCATAACCTCCTCCAATCTCCCTAGGTGTGACCATAGTGAGCCATTACAATTCCATATCATCATGATAATGTTTCTCATAGACCGTGGGTTGCTATTCTGTCTGTGTCTGTGTGTGTGTGTGAGAGAGAGAGAGAGAGCACAAGAAAATGATCAAGAGTGGATAGTAGTTCCATACTTTGAAGATGCAAGTACTAGAATAATAGAATGAAAGATGAAAGTACAATAGGTCTTAAGTAAGTTAGACCTATACGTACTCAATTGGAGTTAATTTAACTCTTGAGTCTAGTGTCACAACTTTTAAAGTCTTAGATACACTATACTTTGATACTTTAATAAGTGTCCACACTACACAAATTACATTGGGCATTGCCCAAAATTGGCATATTCTAACATTTGTAGCTATCTACCCTTTGAGTCAACACCATATATAGACAAAACCGGAAATTAGATGATGCAAGCCGAAGCACTCAAGTTAGATATATACCCAACATGTCATATACCTAATCTACTACTCTATAAAGTAGCTTGTATTACGGTAAAGGTTTGATGTTCAGCAACGGCAATGGAGAAGAGAGAGAGAGAGAGAGAGAGAGAGAGCAACAACAACAGTAGAGAGAAAGAGAGTGAGATGCATGATGTGTAGGTACAAAGAGTTGTACCTCCTTTAGGTTTTTGTGATAGTTATATGTAAAGTACTAAAGTACAAGTGCTAAGGGTGTGTTCACACCTGAGCACGTATAAAAGGCATGGTGGCCCTTTATTCCCAACAATCTCCCACCTAAAAGCAGCATGCCTAAAGATTGAGAAAGGAATCGGCTAAGTCTAAGTATATACAAAGCTGAAATACATATACTATCAAACTCCCATCATATGTCAACAATGAGCAAACCGCTCTGCTGGAAACCTCTTCGTGAGAGGATCTGCAGGATTATCATCTATATGTACCTTGACAAGCTCAATGCTTTTGCTGTCAAGTACATCCCTGATAAAGTCATACTTCACCTGTATGTGCTTTGTCTTTGCATGAAAGATGAGATTCCGTGCTAGTATGATAGCACTCTAACTATCACAATGGAGAACAAGAGTCTTACTAATGCCAAGCTCTTCCACCAAACATGAAAACCATAAAGCCTCCTTGCATCCCTCTGTGCCAGCCACATACTATGCCTCTATAGTAGACAATGCAATACACTTCTGTAACCTAGAGATCCATTTCTCTCCCTATCAAGGTGAATACATACCCTAAAGTAGACTTCTTGCAGTCAATACAACCAGCATAGTCTGCATCCATAAAGCCAACAACAAATGCCTTATGCATGCCAAAGTAGATGCACACATACTTAGTGCCCTTAAGACATCTCATGATACCTTTCATTGCTTCCCAATGCTTTCTACCAAGATGTGCCATATACCTACTAACCACTCCCACTGCAAATGCTATATCAAGACGTGTAACAACCATAGCATACATCAAGCTACCCACAACTAAAGCATATGGAATCTTGGCCATTTCAACCTTTTCATCATCAGATGTAGGGCTAGCCTCTGCACTAAGTTTCATATATGGAGGCAATGGTACACCAATTGCTTTCCCCCCTCCATATTGAAATGCTACAAAATATTGGATACAAGATACCCACAGCTAAAGCATATGGAATCTTGGCCATTTCAGCCTTTTCATCATTAGATGTAGGGTTGTCCTCTACACTAAGTTTCACACATGGAGGCAATGGTACAACAATTGCTTTCCCCCCTCCATATTGAAATGCTACAAAATATTGGATACATATTCTTGCTATGACAGATAAAGAAAACCTTACAATCTGTCCTTGAGTATACGCATGCCAAGAATATGATTTGCTTCACCAAGATCCTTCATATCAAAGCTGCTATGTAGGCTTTGCTTCAATCTATCTAACGCATTTAAAAAAAAAAGAGACAATTCTTCAAGGGGAATGATTCAACGAAATTAGTTACGTGAGTTTTCCAAACACCCCTACCACCAATCAGCATGTCATCCACATACAAAATCAATATAATAAGACTGTAATCTGCCGCCTTTTTGGTATACAAGCGGTGATCCATTTGACTTCTCTTAAATCCTTGAGATTGCATGAATGTATCAAACTTATAATACCATTCACATGGTGCCTATTTCAGCCCATACAAGCTTTTGTTGAACTTACATACCATCTTTTCTTGCCCCTAAGCCACAAAACCTTCTCGCGATTGCATATATATATCCTCGTGCAAATCACCATGTAACCATCTGTATGAGTTCCATATCCTCATATGCAACCAAGCCTACTATGGTTCGCAAAGTAATCATTTTGACTACAAGAGAAAAAATCTCATCAAAGTCAATCTCCTTGGCAACAAGCTATGCTTTGTACTTTGGCGAGGAACCCTAGGTGACCTTCATCTTATAAATCCATTTGCATAGTATAATTTTTTGTCTTTTAGGCAAATGCACCAAATCCCAAGTACCATTTTTCCTTAGAGATTCCATCTCTGACAGCATAGCTTTATGCCATTTCTTACTGTCCTCTATGTCCATTGCTTCCTTGAAGCATGACGGCTCACCACAATCTGTCAACATGACTTAATCAATGACAAAATTCGCACCAAGAACAAACCTATTTGGCTGTTTGGTATTTCTAGTCGACCTATGGACCCAATGTTCAATGTTTGCTAGCTATTCAGCCTAGAAATCTGCATTAACAGCATACTCTTCAAAAAGGTTCAACATGCTGTCCTGCCTGTTTCGGTTGTTCCAATGGCATAATTTCTCGCTAAAACTATGGTATATCATGGGAAACTTCTTGTTGATCAATTTCAGCATCATTTCCCACATTTATAGTGTCATTTACAGCAAGTATTTGCTGATATACAACAAGCACTCTTTGATGTCCTACATGTATTTCTTCTTGGAACACAACCCTTCTCACTTCCTCTCTCTTTTCGGGCTGTTTATACATGCGATCTTCCCGGAAGATTACATCATTGCTACATATAATTTTGCTTTTTTCAAGAGCCCATAACTTATACCCCTTTTCTCCCTCGTCACTATATCCTAGGAAAATGCATTTACAAGACTTTGACTCCAATTTGCTGCGTTGTTCCTTGCATATATGCACAAATGCCTCACAACCAAACACTCTCTAGTGTATATACGAAGGTGGCTTGCCTAACCACACTTCTTGAGGGACTCTCCCCCCCAAAGACCTATTTGGTCACCGATTTATCAAGTGTACAGCTGTCATAACAGCCTCTATCCAAAATCCATGAGGTAATGCAACATAAGACAGCATGGTACGGACTATCGCTTGAATAGTCCTATTCATACACTCTATGACACCATTTTGGGGAAAATTATAAGGGACAGTGAGCTCCCTTTTTATCCCTTTGCTGTCACAAAAGGCCTAAAAGGCTTTGGACACATATTCCCCACCATTGTCAGAGTAAAGACACTTTAATGTCTTGCTGGTCATATTTTTAGTAAGTGCCAAGAATTTTTCAAACTTATCCAAAGCCTCGTCTTTAGGACGGATCAGATAAACCCATATTTTGTGTGTGGCATCATCAACAAAAGTGATAAAATATTTCTTTCTCCCTAGAGACAACCCTAGTATCTCACATACATCTGAATGTACCAACTCTAAGAGTGAAGATTTTAATGAAAGAGACTTTTAATGTGATGTTTGAGCATGCTTGCCAAAAATACAATGATCACAACGGTCAAAATCAGCATATCTCAAACATGGCAAATAACCCAAAGGAAAAAGCACTTCCATTCCAGTTTGACTCATGTGCCCCAACCGGCTATGCCACAAAGACTTACTTGGCTGTTGGGTTATGGCAACAACATGATCACGCATGCTAGATACATATAATGGATACAGTGAAACCAGCCTTCCTTCCGTGGATGGGTGGTAAAAACCTAATTACAACTTAATTACAATAGCAAACAATTAATCCAAATCTGAAAATACAAATTTACCTACTGATCTTGGACAATGCACACCCGATTGGCCCCAAAATTGGCGCCCCTTTCGGTATTTCTTTAGCTTTATTGAAGAATAAGTTGATTTACAATGGAATTCTCCCAATCCCTTTCGATATTTCAACTCCCCTTGTTGTCCAAAGTGACCAGCAAGTCTTTAATCTATTTTGCCCCCTGATTCGGGCACTTAATTGGCCTTCACCCACTTCATGGACGATGGAAATGCCCCAAATTCAATGGCTAGCTAGTCCTCCACCTAAATTTAGCTGAAATTCACCTTCAGCCCTATTGAATCCAAGCCTTGGAGCTTCCAATTTCTGGCACGCTTCCCGAGGCTACTACTAAAGCCTAATTTCTGCTGTAAATTAGGGATTACAACAAAGAAATTTGCAATTTCTCAACCTCCAAGGGTCCAAATGCTGAGATCTTTGGAACAAGGCTGCGAAATGGCTAGGAGATGAGAGAGAAAGCTGTAGAGAGAGAAAATTGAGAGTTTTGTCGCGAATAATGACTGAAAATCAGTCAACTGCAGCTGCTGCCCTGCCACAACAACATGTAGATGCAAAGAACTGAAGAAAATAAGTCATTTATTGTTGCTACCCCATCTCAACAGCCTATAGATGTTGTCACCTACTGTTGATTGGTCTTCTCTTGCCCTCGGCTGCCTCAAAAGATCCTTCAATGGTTGCAAATCAGACCAGCAACCTCCCCTCTCTCTCTCTTGCAGGTTGAATTTATAAAAATGCCTCTCTCCAACCTCTAAAGATGTTTTTTAGTCTTGCATGGGCATTTTTAATAAGTGACAACCTTCCCAAATGGTTTTTCCAACATTTTTCATAATTAAATATTAATTTTAAGTCTTTAAATACTGAAAATTAATCTAATAATTATTTCGATACCCTAAAAAATAATTTGACTAGCCCACAATTAAATTGGCTAGGCAACTTCCATTCTCGAGTGTTTCTATGCCATCTTTGAACATCAGATTGACGTTAGGTACTATTAAATGCCACTTCTCTAGTGTCACCAACTGACACTTATGACCAAATGGACGACGTGGGCCAACAATTGGCACCAGGTACCACCAAGTACTTGTGCGGCATAACTTATAGCAGCTTTTGCCTTTGATATCCAGTGATTTCTCGGGTCCCGAGCTCATAAATCTACTCTAACCCCAGTTACACCTCACATGTGCAACATTTACTTAACCATGTGATTAAAAATTAATCCACATGTTAAGTGAGGTTTCAAAAACGCATGTCCTCATGACAGCCCTCCCCCTTGAAATCCTTGCAATCGTCCTCGATTGCACTGCCAAATCAAAAGCAAAGCACTACATTGGAATTTTCCATCATAGTCAATACAACATTGTGCACTGCTATTCAACCATTCCATATGCCCAACGTATGCTGAAAATTACTAGCCAATATAATGGCTAAAACATCAATGGCATCATAACATATGCTGTTGTCCATGGAAGTAGATGTAAACCATTGAAAACTAAGCATAATCTGATCATAAACTAATCACTTTACTGATTTGAAAACTAATCACAAACTGTTGCAAATGTGACCCCAAATTGATCACAAACTCATTGCAAAAACTGACCAGCAATCAATGTAAAAATTGATGCAAAACTGATCCAAAAAGTGACCATAAACGGTTCTCAAGCTGATAAAAAACTGAGCTGAATACCATTGAATATTAATGA
This sequence comes from Lygodium microphyllum, assembly GCF_053477565.2. Classification (NCBI taxonomy): domain Eukaryota; kingdom Viridiplantae; phylum Streptophyta; class Polypodiopsida; order Schizaeales; family Lygodiaceae; genus Lygodium; species Lygodium microphyllum. The sequence continues at coordinate 82,693,661 of NC_141149.1, forward strand.
TCATATACTGAAAACCAACATTCGATAATCAGCCCCTGATGATCATTAACTGATGCTACACCAAGCATAATCAATGCCATACCAAGCATAACTGATTACACACCGAGCATAACGGATGCAAATGTACAGTTTCACATCTACGGTGAAAACCATACCGATCTACATACCAAACATAGTGACTAGTACACTGTTACATTATAAGGTAAATTAAGGGAAACATGCACGAGAATGACCGTCCGGGGTCTTGGGCGCCCGAAAGGGGTTTAGGGGAGCCTAGCATTTAAGAGAGCCCAAGAATAGTAGGACTCACCAAGGTTTGACGGCTGGCAATCAGATCACGATGAGTCTGGCCAGCAATGAACTAGGCAAGGCTGGGAGGTGAAACGGGGGACTCGTGCTCACCCATCCCGACTATTTTCTTCTGGCTTGAGTCTTCTTCTAAGTCATCGGACATTGGTATCAGAGCTGACAGGTTTAGCCGTGTGGATTCGTGGAGTTATTCTACGAAAAGGCAGTGACGGATTTTCAATAGTCCCGCTATCCATTCAGCCGACGGGTCAGTCGACAGGTTTCATACGTCACGCTAATCATTTCAATCGACGAGTTTTCCCTCATCAACCCGTCATGGATCCTTGAAGCCGCTGGCCAAACGTTTGGTGACACGTCACGTAAAACTTGACGTGACAATTATTTTCGTCATGAATTAAAGGCGGAGCAGATATCTTTTACAAAAAACGTCGTATGCTGGATCGTGCAACGTCGTATGCTAGATCATGTGCCGCCGAATCTTGACTCACGCCTATTCGTGAACGCACCAACAAATCACACACGTTCTTTTCCCTTTTCGCAGGCTAAAGCTGAAGCTATTTTCTGATGTGTGTCTAATCAGTCGACTGCGCGTTTGAATCGACTGCACTTGCATCACAAGGACAAACTCAGCAGAGAGCAAGTTCAGGAAAGGAGCATTGATGGCCTGCGTGATTATTAAAGAAGGGGGCTGAATATTAATTGTTTCTGCAAAAAAGCTCCATTTCCTGCGTGACCGACTTTGTTCAGGCGATAAAATTTGTCCCTTACTCTTCGGGTTTATTCACAAACCAGCAACGACTGCCTACCATTAAAATCAGGGAAGTACTTTACTTTGTATGCAAATTTCTTATCTTTGCTTTCCAATTCCAGTGTATTAATGGCAGAAAAAGGGAAAGAGAGAGTAATGGAAGGTTCTAGTTCTGGGGACCACCCTATGGTAGATCCCCATGAACCAGAAATGCAAGAAGAACAGTGGGAAGAATTTTTTGCTACACGAGAACAATTTGATGATCTTACTGCTCGTGTGCAAGCTCAGGGGGTTCAAATGGAATTTTTAACTCAAACACTCACTGAAATAAAATCTCAATTAACTTTATTGTTAGAAAGAGATAAAAATAAGATAGAAACCTCAGATGTCCCATCTTCATCGAAAGATTTAGATGTGACTATGCGAGATCCTAAGGAACCCCACCACAAGTTGAGGGTTAATCCAGTTCTAAAGGATATGAAACCCCCTCAGTTTCACGGGGAGGAAAAAGATAGAAATAAAGATACAATCTTTAATTTCCTCCAAAAATGGGAAGATTTACATAAACTTAAAAATACTTCACCACATCTCCAAGCACTGGAGGCTAGTTTAACTTTAGGGCCCAAAGCATATAAATGGTGGCGAACTTTAAAGAAGGCAAATAAAATACCTGAAACTTGGGCTCAATTTCAATCCGTCTTTTTAAAAGAATTCCTTTCTGAAAATGAAATGGAAAGAAATTGGGAAGATTGGGATTATGTCAGACAAAAGGGAAGACCCCTGCTGACATATCTGGAGGAATATCGTGAGATAATCCTCAAATTGGAAGAAATAGATGAATTCCAAAAAACAAGAGGATTCATTAGGGGACTAGATAAAGCCTGTAAAAAGGAAGTAAAAAGGAGTTCACCTAAGACGCTGGAAGAGGCAATTAAATTTGCATTAATTCATGAAGATAGTATGCGTCCAGGTACACTCACTAGTCTCACTGATACGGAGCCCAAGTCTAAGGAATTGGAAACCTTAAAATTTGTGGGTAAATTTAAAAGAAAAATGCCATTTTTTAAGGGTAAAAAACAACCTTTTGAAAAGAAACAATATGTGAGGCCAAAGTTAAGTCCTGATGACTTTGATAAGGCCAAAAAAGAAAAGTTGTGTTTCAACTGCCTATCCCCTAACCATGCTGCTTAGAATTGCCCTCAAAAGAAAAAGGGGGAAGACAAAGGAAAGGATAAGGACAAGGGCAAGGGAAAAGAAAAACAAATCCATGTAGTGCAAACCTTAGAATTAAAGGGGCATGAAAGGTATAAATCTTTAGAGATCTTGCACATGGATGTACAACACAAGTGTTGTATGTCAACTTCTATGTGGCAGCCTACCTTTGGGCCACATGATTTAGTTAGAGTGCATGGATTGATAGCTGGAAAGAGAGTTAGAGTCATGATTGATGACTCTGCCACACATAATTTTATAAATTATGCACTTGTCAAAAAATTGAAACTTCCCCAACAAAAGAGTGGGCATCAATATGTTGTTCGTATGATGCAAGGCCAAGATAATAAAATATGGGATAAAATGGTATCCAATTTGGAAATTGAGATTCAAGGATATAAAGATAAACTTGATTTCCAAATTATGAATATGGAAAGAGCTGATATTGATCTAGGGAGGGAGTGGCTATGGGGATTGGAACCATCCTTCTTTGTTGTGTTCCACTGAGGTTCAGAAGCTGATAAAGAAGGAAGTTTGTGAGGTATATATGTTATGGTCTTTTCCTGTACAAAACACTTTCACTTTCTGTAATATAAAGCAACAATTTTCTTATGTTTGTGAGTTGAATGTAAATAATGAATTAAGTAGTTTGTTAGATGAATTTAAAGATGTGTTTCCTTCTGATTTACCTAGTGGCCTTCCACCATATAGGGGTGATATAAATCACCCAATTGACACAAATAAGGATACACACCCTATTTCTAAACCACCATATAAGTTAAGTGAAACACAGCACCAAGAAGTTGAAAGACAAATTAAGGATTACATTGATAAAGGGTTTATACAACCCAGTAATTCACCTTGGGCTTCACCAATTTTATTAGTAAAGAAAAAAGATGGTTCTATGCAACTTTGTGTTGACTATAGAGCACTTAATAAAATAACGGTGAAGAATAAATTTCCTATGCCCAGAATAGAAGATCTTTTTGATCAATTGCAAGGGGCAAAATTCTTCACAAAGATAGATTTAGGATCAGGTTATCACCAAGTAAGAATTAAGGCACAAGATGTTCCCAAGACAGCATTTCGTACTAGATACGGGCATTATGATTTTTTGGTGATGCCTTTTGGCCTCACTAATGCACCAGCTACCTTTATGAAGCTGATGAATAGTGTTTTACAGCCCTATCTAGGACATTTTGTAGTGGTCTTCTTGGATGATATCTTGATCTTTAGTAAATCAAGAGAAGAACATTTGGAACACTTACAATTATTATTCCAATTGTTAAGAACATATTCCCTTTATGCGAAGAAAACTAAATGTGAATTCTTTGCACAAGAGGTCAAATATCTGGGGCATATTATCTCGAAAGAGGAAATCAACATGGATCCAGAAAAAGTAAGGGCAATTATTGAATGGCCACCTCCAAGGAACCTGGAAGAGCTGCAGATCTTCCTAGGTTTATCTGGATTTTATCGTAGATTCATTCGAGATTATGCCAAAATAGCTGTTCCAATGACAGACCAACTTAAAGGGAAAGGAAAGAGTTTTAATTAGGGAACAGACCAAAATGAAAGTTTTCGAAAACTTAAGGTAGCTATTGCTACAGCTCCAGTACTATTAATTGTGGATCCCAATAAACCATTTGTGGTTGAAGTTGATGCCAGTGATAAGGCGATAGGCGTGGTCTTATTACAAGAAGGTCGACCAGTTGCTTTTGAAAGCAAGAAATTAGACCGTGCAAAACAGAATTATTCTGTTTATGAGAGGGAGCTATATGCAATAGTACATGCAATGAAGAAATGGAGGCACTATTTGTACGGTGCCAAACTTTTGATTTTATCGGATCATGAAAGCATTAAGTGGCTTAATGATCAACCGGATTTACACGGGCGTAAAGCCAGATGAACCGAACTCCTTCAAGAGTTCGACTATGAGATAAGATATAGAAAAGGAAAGTATAATATAGTAGCTGATGCACTCAGCAGAATGCCCATCATTAATGAATTGAGTTTTACTCAGTTCACTTCCAACTTGCTTGAATCTTTAAAAGGGAAATGCCAGGTTGATCCGGCATATTCCAACATATGGGAAGCAATAAAAAATGGGGATCCAAATGAAAGTGCTTCTACTGAGGAATGAATATTTGAGGATGTTCAACAAGGAAATAGAGCATTAGGGGTTGCTCAAACCGGATTCAAGTGGAAGAATTTTACCATTGATAATGGTTATTTACTCTACAAGGGTAGGGTATGTGTCCCGAAAGATACAGAAATAAGGCGCCAGATACTCTTTGAGTGTCATGATACCCCTAGCGCGGGACATCCACAAGTTAATAAGACTTATAGTCTTATTAAAAGGCAGTTCTATTGGCCTGGAATGAATAAGGACGTCCTTGACTATGTGGTCAATGTAATAAATGCCAGGTTAATAAAGCTGAAAGATTGAAAATGGGAGGACTTCTCCATCCACTAGAGATTCCTTCGAGAAAATGGGAGAGTATCTCCATGGACTTTATTGTTGCTTTACCTAGAACACTGAGGGGGCACGACTCTGTGTGGGTGATTGTGGATAGGTTAACCAAAATGGCTAGGTTCATTCCATCTTCAACTGATGTTAAAACACCAGAATTGGCTAGATTGTTCGTAGAGAACATATACCGATTGTATGGCCTTCCAACAAATATAGTTTCTGATCGGGATAGAAAATTTAATAGCCAATTTTGGCGTGCGGTATTTAGGAAATTGGATACTAAACTTAGCATGAGTACGGCGGATCATCCACAAACAGATGGGCAAACTGAAAGGGTTAACCAAATTCTTGAAGATATGCTTAGGGCATATGTAAGTAAAAGGCAAACTAATTGGGAAGAGTATTTACCGATAGCAGAGTTTGCATATAACAGTGCCAAGCACTCTTCCACTGGATATAGTCCATTTATGTTAATGTATGGGTTTCAGCCCAGAGCTCCTTTTGCAGTAGGACTGCATAAGGAAAAGGTTCAGGCAGCTAAAGACTTTTTGGAGGATATGAATAGTAGGTTAAAATTTGCTCAAGAAAATATTAAAAAGGCTCAAAATCGAGCTAGAGCATATGCAGATCCTCACCGAAGAGACATCTCCTTTAAAGAAGGAGAATTGGTCTATCTTAAGGTGCCTAAACAAACTAAAACTATGAAAAAGGGACAATGTCCAAAGCTTTCACCAAGGTATTGTGGTCCTGTCATAATACTTAAAAAAGTGGGAGAACTGGCTTACAAGCTCCAACTACCTGTTGGTAGTAAAATACATCCAGTTTTTCATGTTAGTAAGCTAAGGAAGAAGCTGGGTGATTTGAATAATCTAATCTTAAATGATAACATTGAGAAGCTATTAAATGACCAATCTAATCCACATGAACCAGAAAGAATATTAAATGTTCGTAATAGACGAACAAGGAATACTATTTATCAAGAATGTTTGGTTAAGTGGAAAGATTGTTCAAAAGAAAGCTCAACATGGGAGCGAGTAAGTACTTTAAAGAAAAGGTTTCCCAATTTACAGTTCGACCTTCCAAGTATTGTTTTCGAGGATGAAACCGATTCTTAAGGGGAAGGAAATGTTACATTATAAGGTAAATTAAGGGAAACATGTACGAGAATGACCGTCCAGGGTCTTGGGCGCCCGAACGGGGTTTAGGGGAGCCTAGCATTTAAGAGAGTCCAAGAATAGTAGGACTCACCAAGGTAACGGCTAGCAATCGGATCACGATGAGTCTGGCCAGCAATGAACTAGGCAAGGCTGGGAGGTGAAACGGGGGACTCTTGCCCACCCATCCTGACTGTTTTCTTCTGGCTTGAGTCTTCTTCTGAGTCATCGGACATACACTAAATAGTAATCTCCTAGCAAACATACTGTTCAGCTACAGTACCCTAAATGTATGCTGAATACATCTAAGATCCACTACATACGAGAGTTGTCTATAACTGGAGGAGTGGAAGTGCTACCTCCCCCTTGAGCAATTAGACAATACTCTGGACCTTTGCTCTGCTGAACCTAACGGAGCCCGAACTAAAGTCGGCTCTAATTGAAAGGTATCTAGGTAAAGCTGCAACAACTGAGGATGGTTTGCCAACTCGTCCTCTTCCATCCATTTGGCATCCATTGGTGAACAATTCTCAAATTTCACCAAGTATCTCTTGAAAACTTTACCTTTGACCTTTCTTTCCTTATGTGCCAAAATTTGCTCAAGTACCAAAATCTCATCTAGCTCCTCAACCTCAAGCTAAATTTCAGCAAACATATCCTCCGGCACATCATCATGAAAAGGCCTCAACAAACTGACATGAAAGGCATTGTGTATCCGCCAATGTGGAGGTAATTTCAATCGATATGCCACATCGTTGATCTTCTCCAACCCCTGGAAGGACCCATATCATACTCAACTTTGGATACAATCTTTCTCTTCCTTTTATCTTTTTCAGCCTTCCCCTTTCAAAACACAACAATACATAATCACCCTCTGCAAACTGCAAAGTATATCTGTGGCGATCAACTGCCCTCTTTTGCTTATCCTGTGATCTTTGAAGTGCATACTTAACCTTCTAATAAGCTACATCCATGCTTTCCACATAGCGATCAAACTCAAAGATCATATCTTTTATATGCAAAATAGAGGGTACTTTCTTACCATCCTCTACCACCTCAAATGGAGCTTTGCCCATAGAACTATGCACTGTGTTGTTGTAAGTAAACTCAACCAAGGGCCAATACTGCTCCCACTGTGTCTTGTGGTCTAAAACATAGCATCTCAAAAGATCTAACACTGTGGAATTTGCTTCCTCAGACTGACCATTTGTTTGTGGATGGAAGGATGATAAGAATTTCATCATGGTACCCATATTCTTAAACAAGCCCTTCCAAAATAAACTGGTCATCCGAGGGTCTCAATCACTAATGATCAACTTTGGCATACCATGATACTTAAAGATATGTTGCAAAAATAATCGTGCCATATGATCAGTTTTTATTTTTGTCTCACCGGAATGAAATGCGCTTGTTTGCTAAACCTACAAATGATAGTCCATATCCCATCATTCCCTGTAGGTATCTTAGAAAGCTAAAAAATAAAGTCCATTGCAATGCTCTACCAAGGCCTATCTGGAATAGGCAAGGGCTGCAACAAACCCAGCATCTTTTGCCTATCATGCTTTACCTTCTGGCATACGATGCATGTCTTAACAAATTGTTCTACATCATACCTCAGAGCTAGCCAATAAAATAAATGCTCCACTGCCTTGACTATGGCATCAATACCTCTATGTCCTGCTTACAAAGGAGCATGACTTTCAGTGATAACTCTAGGCCTTAACTGCTTTGTGACACACACTCGTCCATGCATCATCAGAAATCCATCTCTTACACAAAGTGTCCATGCCTTTGGCCATTGCAAAGCTGATCATAAACATTAGCAAAGTTCGAAACAGTAACATATTACTCTTTCATAGCATCCAACTCAGTGTGATAAACCATACTGATAGCCGACAACTGAGGTTTACGTGACAGTGCATCACTTTTTTCACTCTTTCTTTGTGATCTGTTCCTCTTTCCAGCCCTATTTTTCAGATCTGCCTCGATTTTCAGGTTTATTTTCAGATTTTTCCTTTTTCTCAACCTTTGCCTCCTTGACATGTGACTTGGCATCATCGTCGTGGAATCCTACATCCTAAGACGCAACAATGTGTCAGCTGTAGTAGCAGTTTTTATAAGCTGAGACATGTTGGAAACAGTGGACTTACGCAAAAAATCCTTGATTCCTTTGCCAAACCACAAACATACTTCTCCACCTGCTCATGGAGGGGTTCTATGCGATAAGAAGTAACTGGCAACAATGCATCCCAAAACTTCTTATTGTACTGATCCAAGATCTTGCAATCTTTGGAATCAACTAATTCCAAGCTGTCATAATGTCTACTTCAAAGGTACTTGTCAACCAATTTGAAGCAAACATTTGCTTGAATTGGACCCAAGTGGTGGGTGACTTCCCTTGAATAAGGAGTGTAGACTACCACTACAATGCATTTCCCATAAAAAATGTGGCTGCCTTGCGTATCTTAGATGCCTCTGTGAAGTTGCCTCCAAAATAGGCTGTATCAAACTACTAAATAAAAACAAGTGCTTTCAACCTATCTTGTGCACCAGTAAAAGGCTTAAACTTCACACTTTTTCCTCCTTTATCATAGTCCTTCAATGGACCTATGGGAGTCAAGTTATCATAAATGGGCTGCTGCAAAAAGGGTACATTTGCTGTATTTGCATGAAAACCAGCACTATGTGAAGCACCTGCATGACCAGCACCAAATCCTTATGCTCCAACAATCCCTAGGGGTGCTGATACATATCCATATGGCCCGCTTTGTGCCCCAAGCATCATACTTATGTTGCCATACATGGGATTAGGCATTCCACTTGCATTACCCAGATACATTGGGTATTGTGAGCCATGCATTGGCTGCTGCATACTATAGGGATTTGTGCCATACATTCCCATATGCAATGCATGTCCAACCATAGCATGAAAAATGGTACCACCACCAAAGTATCCTTGCTGTCCCATGCTTGCATATGCATAATTGCATTGCTGCCCATGTTCCTATGTATTGGCACTACCAAGTTGGCCATGCATTTGCACTTGCTGCCCCACGGCTACCAATTGTTTGTGCTCATCAGGCATTTTGGGCTCTTCTAAAGAAGGCTTAAGCATTTCCTTCGGTTCTTGTCGTTGTCCCGATGCTGTAGAAGGTGTCTTCTTCTCTTTGCCTTTGCTGTCCTTCTTTGGGGCATTCAAGAATCGAGTAAACTGGGGATCCTTTGCCAATTCAACAAAAAGATTTGTTGCTGTACGCATTTGATCCTTAAAGCTATCATCAAATTCTTCAACCCTTGCTGGTCATCACCCTCTTAATGCATTGAACTGCGAACATTTGGGTCATTTCCCACATTTTCAACATGCTGTCTATGCTCAGAACCATGCCCAACATCAATCATTGCATTTACCCTTCCACCATGTGATTGACCAAGGAGTGATGTATCCTCTCCACTTAATGCCGTATCACCATGTGAAGACATGCTTGCTGTAATTCACTGCTGAGAATAATTTCAACAATAATGCAATAGTCCCAAGTTGCAATGTGCCATGGGCCCACCAATTCAAAGGATCTGATGGTATCCCGGCAATGGAACCATGAAACCAGCCTTCCTTCCGTGGATGGGTGGTAAAACCCTGATTACAACTTAATTACAACAGCAAACAATTAATGCAAATCCAAAAATACAAATTTACCTGCTGATCTTGGACAATGCACACCCGATTGGCCCCAAAATTGGCGCCCCTTTCGGTATTTCTTTAGCTTTATTAAAGAAGAAGTTGATTTACAATGGGATTCTCCCAATCCCTTTCGGTATTTCAACTCCCCTTGCTGTCCAAAGTAACCAACAAGTCTTCAATCTATTTTGCCCCTTGATTCGGGCACTTAATTGGCCTTCACCCACTTCATGGACGATGGAAATGCCCCAAATTCAATGGTTGGCTAGTCCTCCACCTGAATTTAGCTTAAATTCACCTTCAGCCCTATTAAATCCAAGCCTTGGAGCTTCCAATTTCTGGCATGCTTCCCAAGGCTGCTACTAAACCCTAATTTCTGCTGCAAATTAGGAATTACAACAAAGAAATTTGCAATTTCTCAACCTCCAAGGATCCAAATGTTGAGATCTTTGGAGCAAGGCTGCGAAATGGCTAGGAGATGAGAGAGAAAGATGTAGAGAGAGAAAATTAAGAGTTTTGTCATGAATAATGACTAAACATCAGTCAACTGCAACTGCTGCCCTGCCACAACAACATGTAGATGCAAAGAACTGAAGAAAATAAGTCATTTACTGCTGCTACCCCATCTCAACAGCCTGTAGATGTTGTCACCTGCTGTTGATTGGTCTTCTCTTGTCCTTGGCTGTCTCAAAACATCCTCCAATGGCTGCAAATCAGACCAGTAGCCTCCCCTTTCTCTCTCTCTCTTGCAGGTTGAATTTATAAAAATGCCTCTCTCCAACCTCTAAAGACGTTTTTAGTCTTGCATGGGCATTTTTGACAAGTGACAACATTCCCAAATGGTTTTTCCAGTATTTTTCATAATTAAATATTAATTTTCAGCCTTTAAATACTGAAAATGAATCTAATAATTATTTCAATGCCTTGAAAAATAATCTGACTAGCCCATAATTAAATTGGCTAGGCAACTTCCATTCTCGAGTGTTTCTATGCCATCTTTAAACATCAGATTGGCGTTAGGTACTATTAAATGCCACTTGTCACCAACCGACACTTATGGCCAAATGGACGACCTAGGCCAACAATTGGCACCAGGTACCACCAAGTACTTGTGCGGCATAACTTATAGTAACTTTTGCCTTTAACATCCCATGATTTCTCGGGTCCCGGGCTCATAAATTTACTCTAATCCTAGTTACACATCACATGTGCGACATTTACTTAACCATGTGATTAAAAATTAATCCACATATTAAGTGAGGTTTCAAAAATACATATCCTCATGATATACAAAGTATAACTTTTAGAGCCTTTAGCAACAAACCTATAGCCCTTACCTATCTTCCATTTGCTATCCCCAAAAGTAGTATGACAGCCTTCATCATCTAGCTGCCTTGTGCTTATCAAGCTCTTCTTGAGCTAGGATACATGCCTCACATTATGCAAAGTGAACATTGAACCATGCTAAAATGCCAATTGTGTGCTACCAATCCTTGCAATGTCACATGCATAATTGTCCCCCAAGTGGATAACACCACGTCTACCACCACTGTAGTCAAAGTCACTTACAGCGTGGTATTACATGGAACGAAGCACTTGAATCAAGAATCCAAGTGTGCATGTCATCATCAAAATTTACAATCAATGATTGTGCACTAAAAGAAGAAGCAAAGAGTATGTCATTGCCACTGTCACTCTCAGGACTGACTATATCAACTTCCTCTATCTTCACACTACTCTTCTTTGCATGTTGGCTATTCTTTTTCTCATCTTTGTTATCATCAATGTTTTTGCCTTTGTCATTTTCTTTCTTCCACTTAAAGCAATCCTACTTGAAGTGCCCTTTCTTGCCACGATGATGTCACTCCACATTTTTACCACGAGACTTACTGCATGCTTTATTGTGAGAGTTGCCCTTCTGTTGGGATTTGCCTCTAATATACAGTACATTGGAAGACTTGTTTGCTGAAATATTTTGCCTATTGAGCTCCTTTGTTGGGTGTAAAGTCCCTTTGTCAATAGACTTACGGGTGTGAACACACCCTTAATGTACCCTAACATATAAATACATTCTTTTATTCTTTGTGTACCATCACATCAGTACACCTATCTCTGCGTTCACTCTTCCTCTAACTCTCAGCTCATCTTTGCTCTTTAGCTAACGCTTGACCTTGCACGCCATTGCGCACTCTCACACCCTTCAAACTGGTATCAGAGCTTCGGTGAAGGTGTGCGCACTTCCCGAAGTCAAGGCGAGTCAATTTCAGCTCATGCATGTGAAGAAAACAGCAGGTCGTTTTTCAGCAAAAGGCTGCGCACGCATCGAGGTGACACATTTCAGCAAGCTGTCACCTCCCACAGGTCAGGTCGTCAGTTTTCTGGTCTGCGTTAACAGGCAATAGGCAGGTGACAGCCTGCACAAGTCAGACAACTGCAGACAACAGTTCCTAGGCAGACGATAGTCAGGCGACAGCAGACGATTGCAAACAACAGCTCCCTGGCAGGCGACAGCAGACGACAGGTAGGCGACAGCTCACGAGGACAAGCGCAGGCAGATTTGTTAGGCAACGGGCACGCGGGACAAGCAGCTGGTCAACAGCTGACGTTTTCGTCACAATATCAGCAATTCACGTCAATTTTTTATTAATTTTGCAAGGAGGCCCCTTGCTCACTGACCGGGGTTCCCGTGCTCAAGCACAGTTTGCAAGTTTGTGCAGATTTAGGCACAGAAATTTGGGGCTTTTTCAGATTGAGTGCTGCTCATGCAAGATTGAGGCATCTATGTCAAAAATTGCACACATTATGCGCATTTGAATTGGGGATTTCACCAAATTTACTGAAATTTTGCTTAGCCGAGTGAAATTTCTCAATGTTGGATCCATAAAATTTAGGGCTTTTGCTGTATTGGCGATATTTTGATTAGCTGAGTCAGATTGGCTGACATTGGTGCACAATTGCACTCGAGAAATTTGGGGCTTTTGCAAAATTTTGTGAAATTTTGCTAGATTTTCCCGTTTTATGCTTTCGGGAACATGTATTAATGCAATCAGGGCAGATTGGTCAGTGAAATTTTGGTTTTTTTATTTTACTGAAATCTGTGGATTTTGGCAAAGTTAATGCGTGAAATGCACTTTGGGAATATTTCTGAAGCAATCTTGTTGCCATAAGCAAAGTGATTTGAGCATTTTTGTCTCCCACTTATGCGATTTTGGAGAAATTGCAAAGAATTCTTGGTGTTTTGGGGTATCATAAGTTGATACGAGCACATATGTATGCAGTACACATGTTAGGCAGCTCCCATTGAGTTGATGTATTGCTGATTATTCATGTTGCAGCAATCTTAGTGATCATTTGCAGATCTGGGATTGGTGCAGATGTATTTATGGTGATATTGCTGAAGTGGGAGTTATCTGGCAGTGATGTATGCATTTATTGTATGCTGAAATTGAAGTCATACTACTGAAAGTCATTCATTCTACTGCTGTACATGTACTTGGACTGAATCTTGCTATTATTTGCTGAAAAATTGGGCTGAAATCAGCTGAATATTCAGCTCATTTTTGCTGACATAAATTGCAGCATTGAATTTCTGGTGTATTGCTGAAAAATGGCTGCAAATGCTTCTAGCAGCAGTGACACAAAATCCCTCTTTTAAATCAAGAGGTTTGATGGCAATGGCTTTGACTTGTGAAAGGATAGGATGCAAGGCATTTTGTTTCTTAAGGACTGTGAAGATGCTCTCTTGGAGACTAAGCCTATAGCTATGACACATGTGGATTGGGCTAGACTTAATAAGAAGGCCATTGCATACATTAAGATGGCAGTGCCTGATGATATACTTACAGACATCAAGAATCTTGATACAGGTTATGCTATATGGAAAAAGCTTAAGGATACTTATGAAAATACAACTCCTGTTAATTAAGTGCATCTTATGCATAAACTTGTGAACATGGAATTGGATGAGTCTAAGCCAGTATCTGAGAGTGCTTTCACAGGGGTTTTGAGTCAGTTTTGCAGGACTCTGGTTTGACTACTTTCGATGATAAATTGAAAGCTATTTTCTTATTGATGACTTTGCCTGACAGTTGGGAATCCTTGGTTGTCACTTAGCAACAACCCTGCTTTGACTTTTGATGGTGTTAGAGGTTCAATCCTCAATGAAGAAATCAGAAGAAAGTCTAGTGGTGAAAGCAGTGGCTCAGCTTACCATGTAAGAGGCATGTCTGAAAAGAAGGGTAATGCAGCCAGTAAAGGGAAAAGAAGAAGCAAAAGCAAGGGCAAACAGCAGGATGTCACATGCTATCAGTGTGGGCGTAAAGGGCATAAAAAGCATGATTGTCGGTACTTCAAGAAAGAGCAAGAAAGAAAGAAACAGCAAGGTAAGAAAAAGAAAGATGATAAGAAAGATGATGATAGCTCTTCCTCAAAAGAAGTTGCAAAGGCAAATGTTGCATCCAATGTGGTCATTGAAGAGCTTCCTAACACTGAAGAGATACTTGTCGTAGCCTCATGTAATGATGCAGATATTATGGCAGCAACAGGTGATATGCACATCACCAAAAAGAAGGTAATTGATGCCTTACTTTCAGCTCATGATGGGCTGTCACAATCATGGATAGTGGATAGCGGTGCTTCTTTTCATGTTACCCCCTCTTTGGAGTCATTTTCTGAATATACTGCAGGTTGCCTAGGCAAGGTTTACTTGGGTAATAACTATGCATGTGAGATAGAGGGTGTTGACACCATTCACTTAGCTCTTGAAAATGGCCAAGAGCTGATTTTGCAGGATGTCAAATTTGTACCTGGCATAAAGAAGAGTCTACTATCAGTTGGGCAGCTTGATGCTAAAGGGTACTTTACTACTTTTGGTGGTGGATCTTGGAAGGTCCATAAGGGCTCTATGCTGATTGTTAAAGGCAGCAAAAGGGGGACTTTATATTACTTGCATTGTAAAGCATTACCTGGCAAGTTCTTGGCCGTGGCTGAAGTCCATTCATAGATGGAGCTTTGGCACAAAAGACTTGGTTATATGAACCAGAAAGGCCTTCAAGTTCTCTCCTCTTTAGGGAGATTTGATGTAAAAGGCTCTGGTCTCGAATTTTATAATGATTGCTTATATGGAAAACAAGTGAAGTCTCCTTATTACTCTGGTGTCGTTAAGAAGTCTAATGCTCTTGATCTAGTACACTCTGATGTGTGCACTATGCCTATTAATTTGTATGGGGGTGCACGGTACTTTGTTACTTTCATTGATAATTTCAGTAGAAGTCATGGGTGTATACACTTAAGAGCAAAAAAGAAGTGTTGGATTCTTTTTTAAAATTTCATGCTTTTGTTACTACACAAAAAGGGCTTAAGTTGAAAGCCATAAGAACAGATAATGGGGGTGAGTATGTCTCAAAAGAATTTAACAAATTTTGTGAGATGCATGGCATTAAGAGGGAGTTGACAACCCCTTATAATCCTGCATCAAATGGCGTGGCTGAAAGATTTAACCGCACAATTTGTGAGAGAGTCAAATGCACACTGTCCACAGCTAATCTCCCGCAGCAATTTTGGGGAGAGGCTCTTAAAACTGCAATTCATGTATGCAATCGCTCTCCCAATCGTGCATTGGAAAATGGCATTCCTAAAGAGGTTTGGTCTGGCAAACTTGCTTCATATGACCATTTGCGTGTCTTTGGCTGTGAAGCCTTTGTGCATGTACCTGTAGAACAGAGGACCAAACTAGACATGAAATCCATCAAGGGCATCTTCATGGGATATGGAGATGAGGGAGAGATGGGTTATAGAGTTTGGCTTCCTCAGGACAGGAAGATAATACACAGTCGAGGTGTAGTATTTAATGAGGCAAAGTTGCTGAAAAATGCTACACATGGTGATCTTGACAAAAAGAAGGTCAAATTTCAGCATGAACAGCCAGCCATTCAGCAGCCATTAGCTGAAAATTTTGTCCCTTTTGATGCTGAAAATGAGCAACGACCTATTGTGCTACAGCCAGAAGATCATGGACAGCAAATAGATGCACAGGATGAAATAGGACAGCAAGAAGAACATGCTGAAAACAGATTACAGCAGCAAGAAAATGCTGAAAATCAGCCACCTCGTGATGGTGTGCACATTCCTCAGGATGTAGGTCCATTGCCTGATAATACAAATCATTGGGTAAGACGGTCTACATGTGTCAGAAGGCAGCCACAAAGGTTTCAGCCATCTTTGGATTGCATTTTGTTGACTGATGAGGGTGAGCCTCTGACATTTAAAGAGGCACAGTCATGTGAAAGCAAGAGAAAGTGGGAGCTTGCTATGCAAGAAGAGATGAAGTCTCTATGTGCAAATAACACATGGGAGCTTGTACCTTTACCCAAGGATAGGAAAGCTATTCCTAATAAATGGGTTTACAAAGTGAAATGTATTGATGGCTTCGAAGCTCAAGTATAAGGCACGGCTGGTTGCTAAGGACTATACACAAAAGGAAGGCATAGACTTCCAGGAGGTTTTTTCACCAGGGGTGAAAATGACTACACTCCGTGTTTTGTTTGCTCTCACTGCATCCTTGGATTTAGAGTTGGATTAGATGGATGTGAAGACTACTTTTCTTCATGGTGACTTGGATGAAGAGCTGTACATGAAACAACTAGAAGGATTTGCTATTCCAGGAAAAGAGCATTTGGTTTGTAAGCTGAAACGCAGCTTATATGGGCTGAAACAAGCCCCTAGACAATGGTACAAAAAATTTGATACCTTTATGCTCAGCCATGGATTTAAACGCAGTCATGCAGATCACTGCTTATACACTAAAAAGGCTGATGATGGTAGCCTTATTGTGCTGGTTTTATATGTGGATGACATGCTGATTGCAAGACAACATAAGAGTACTTTGAATGCTCTTAAAAGGCAGCTAAGTTCAGCCTTCTCTATGAAAGATTTGGGGGTAGCTGAATACATTTTGGGCATACGCATTAAAAGAGACAAAGGGCAGCATTTGTTGTTTCTCTCACAAGACAAGTACATTAGCAAAGTACTTGACAGGTTTAATATGGCTGATGCTAAGCCTCTTGGTGTGCCTTTACCGCCACATACAAAGCTTACCAAAGCTGATTGCCCTAAGGATGATGCAACTGCTAGTGCCATTAAGGGTATACCTTATGCATTAGCTTGTGGATCTTTGATGTATGCCATGGTTGCAACTTGCCCTGACATTGCTCATGCCGTGGGAGTTGTTAGCACATTTATGTCTAACCCTTGGCAAGCCACATTGGGAAGCAGTGAAATGTATCTTCAGATACTTGAGAGGTACACAAGAAAAGTGTACATGCTATGGAAAGGTACACTAGATTTGCAGGGATTTTGTGATTTAGACCTGGCAAGAGATCTTGACACTAGGAAATCTACCAATGGGTATGTTTTTACTTTGGATGGTGGGGCTATCTCTTGGTGTTCAAGATTGTAGAAAATTGTGGCACTGAGTACTACAGAGGCTGAATATATTTCAGCCACAGAAGCTTCTAAGGAAGCTATTTGGCTTAGCCGTCTGGTCAAGGATTTTGGTCTTTCTTCACGTACACTAGTGCTTGGTTGTGATAGCCAGAGTGTAGTATATCTAGCTAAGAATGCCATGTTCCATGCACGTACCAAGCACATAGATGTTCAGTATCACTTTATTTGACAGGTCTTGGATGATGGTCTTGTTACACTGACTAAGGTCAAAACCCAAGATAACCCTGCAGATGTTCTCACTAAGTCTCTTGCAAAGGCTCAACATGAGCATTGCATTCGTTTAGTGGGAGTTGGTTAGCTTAAAGGTACCACTTCGGGCCTTTAAGTGGGAGGTTGTTGGGAGTAAACTCCCTTCGTCTCCGTGTAAATAGACTTACGGGTGTGAACACACCCTTAATGTACCCTAACATATAAATACATTTTTTTATTCTTTGTGTACCATCACATCCGTACACCTATCTCTGCGTTCACTCTTCCTCTAACTCTCAGCTCATCTTTGCTCTTTAGCTAATGCTTGACCTTGCACGCCATTGCGCACTCTCACACCCTTCATCCTCCATGAGTAAAGAGCTCTCCACATCTAAATATAGTAGCATAGCATTAGAATTACTCATTGTTGACCTAAAAGTGCCCCAACTTTCACACAAAGTGCATAGCAAAAAGGTTGCTTGAACTCCTTATTAATGTGAAATTCCAAAGCAATCAGCTAACTGAAAATAGAGCTAAACTCATTCAAATGTACAGGCATGGATATACCTTCCTTCATACGAAGATCCATTAATTTTTTCAACCAATAAACCTTGCTAGCTGCAATTTTTTAAGCATATAACTCCAAGTAGTTGCCACATATCATAAGCAAATTTGAATTTCTCTACGTTGAAGAGCAAAGTGTCTAACACTAAAGCTCTATGGCAGAGCATGCAAGCTCATCTAACTCATCCCACTCATCCGAATCCACAGTTGCTTGTTTTACCCCTTTTGTTTTTAAAGGCTTCACTTGTTTCTTCTACACCAAGACATTACAGCATTTTCTTCTACCATATAGCAAAGTTGTGTGCACCCTCAAGCTTCTTAACATGCAAAACATACAAAAGATTGCTACTACCACTGCTACCAAACATGATTTACAACTCAAAAGTGACTCAAAAGTCAACAAATGTGAGCCCAACTGTCACACAAATGACCAAGGTACAAAGCAAGTATCAAACAGCGATGAAAATTCAAGTACTTGCGGAAGTTTCAGATCTGTAAATCAATTTTCAGAGGTATCTGTGCTATAGCACAACATAAGCAATAACAGCCGTATCATGGGCTAATATATCAATTTCATGAGAAAGCCCCAAATTTTAGCTGCGATTTCTGCTCCAAATGCATCCACGGGCACAAATTTGACTCCCACGATCAAAAGCCCTAAAATTTCTCTGCTCACCCCTTCTTGCTAGTGATAATCCTGTTGTACTCCAATATAGTAGCTTCTACCTTATGCTCAATAGTAAGGGTGCAAAATCCAAGATATATCACTGAAGTACCAAAATGAACCCAAGTGAATTCTCATGTAGCCTCTAATCTGGCTGCCTTTCACGATAAGGTGAATCAATCATTCAAACATCCTTTCTTGCATATCTTGCAAGTTCATAATCTCTTGAAATGCTCTAAGAAGTCTTGTATATGTTGAGATGTCGAGCTCTCCATAAGCTAGCATCCATTAATACGTGCCTTGGTGATGTGGCATGATATTATTCATTGGTGTGTTAGGTGATCGACATGAGGATACACTAGTGATTCTACAACTAGACTACACCCAAGCCGTTCATCCTGTGAAGAAATTCCCTAACATAGAAACACAAATAACATTGTACGACAAAGCACAAACTGATTAAAAAACACAATTAGGGTTAGGGTAACTCAGAGACAATGAACACAGAGAATGAATGAAATAATATGACTATTGAATATACAATGCTCATGCAATAAACACACTCTGCAATGAATGAATACTGTACCTCAAACTCTTGTATCTCAAGGATCAAAGCAAGGGTAATGAGCTGGAGAGTATGTCGTACTCTAAAGTTCCCGAATCGCAGCAAGGCAGTCTCCGGATATGAAACACCAACAAACGCAACCAAGGAAGATTAAATCTAATGCAGACAATAGTGCACAAGAGAGAAAGACTAAAAACGTAGGAAAAACTAGCAAGCAACAACCAGCATGCTGAAGTCAACTTCGAACAGTGTGTGGTAGGCTAGAAACGAGCACTAGACTATTATAGACAGCAATGGCCAGCTTGGACCACGATGTCCTCTGTGTTCGGGGTGTGGAGGCAAGCTGAAATACTTGAAATCTGCAAAAACAAAATAAGGTTGAATGGAGGGCATACCTATTTATAAAAATTTTGGGTCCTCCCAAGTGGATTTTTGCTTATAGGATACAGGCACTCTCTAGGAACACTTTTTTTAAAATAAACAAGGTTTTCTTCCTTAATTAAGCATGTTTTGGAGTTGTTTAAGTGAAGCTAATGCATTTTTAGCTCAACACCTCCTCTCAGGCCCACCAACGATGCCACGAAAAGTAGGCCAGCCAAGCCCTTTTTTTTTTGTATTTATCTTTTACCCCAAGGCGTCCCACTCCAAACGAGCCAAAGCATCAAACAAAGGGTATTGGACAAAGGGTGTGTGTCAACTGCCCAATGGCCAACTAAGACTACAGAGGTGATGATTATCTTACTAAGGGAGCCCAAGTGATTACCCCAGAGAGGGCAAGGCATCGGACAAAGAATGCACAACAGCTACCCGGCGGCTACCAAGTCCTACAAAGGCAGATGGACTCACTTATGGACTTTTTTCCTTTTTTTTTCTTCTTTATTTAGGGCTTTGTAATTTTGAAAGATTTAATATTAAGTGAGGGTTTCAAACCAGTTTTCTTCCTATTGAGTATTCATGTCCCAAAAGGGAGAGTAATAAGGTATAATCAAACCCAAGACCGTCATAAAACAAGCATACTATCCCTACCATTATTGGGTGTTTGTGAAAAAGAAAAATAGCTAAGGTGTGGGTAACACAAATATAGCAAAGATGTGAAGCAAACAAGACAAGCAAAACAAGCAAGCAAGCAAGCTAGAAAGAACTACCTTGGAGATTGCCATGTGCAATGCCATGAATATGGTGGATCCAAAGTCGACCACTCCAAAAGATTGAAAAGGGATAAATGCGCACAGATGCATGTTTACATGAGCAGAATGCCAATGCATGGGATAATACAAAGGGAGATACAAGATGTCATGCTCACGCAAAATGCAATGCAACGGTGCCACTTGGACAATGCCCTCGCAGAGAAATTATTCACTTACCCAAGTGTCCTTTTACAATCATGTCATCTTGATAGTGCTGATGAAGTTACAAATGTCCATAAGTACAATACAAAAGAATAAATGAATGAAAAAAAATGTAAGCATCATCACTGTCACTATCAAGAGAAGTAGTCGTCCTCTCTCAAACTAAAAGGGAAAGCAAGAGGGAAGCACCCTTTCCCCATCAATATGAAGAAGTAGGGTAGGTGTACCCAAGCCAATCCTGGGTAAAAGGTACTAAAGAACTGGCCAGTTGACCGCTTTAGTCAAAATATCTACAAGGCGGATAGTGCCTAGCTCAACTTGCTCTCTGAAAAAGTAAAAGTGAACTCCCACATGTCACGTCTGTGGTGTGATAATCAAACTGCCCGCAAGGGCAATAGCACTTTGGTTGTTGTACTAGACAACGGTGGATGAGGCACAAGGAAAGTAAAAGGCCGCCAATAAGCTCCTCAAGTAGATGGCCTCGGTGGTGCCATTGAAAAGAGCCTTATACTCGGTCTCGGTCGTGGAAGTCGCCACTTGTCTCTTACTTACAGTTGGACCAAGAAATGGGAGCCGTACCCAAGTGAAGAGGTAGACGCCATGGGAATTCCGGGTGTCAGGATCTCCTACCTAATTAGAATCAGTATAGCCCTGCAAACATAAACAGAACTATAATTGAGGCCATAAGAATAAATACACAATAAATAGTGCAACACACGAAGAAATGCAATCCAATGTGACATCCTAGGTCTTATGAATTACTAACTGAGAATGTTGACTAAGTAAGCTAAGTCTGGCCTAGTATGAATTAACCAAAGAAGTTTTCCTACAACAAATCTATAGGTATGTGCATCAAAGGGCTGACCTAGGGTATCCTTCGACAAGTGGACAATAGGATCGAGAGGCATGGCCGATGGCCGTGTCTGATCCATAGTGAACTATTCTACGAGCTAAAGTACGTACTTTTGCTGTGACACAAAAATACAACCCGCAAGTCCAACTATCTCCATCCCCAAGAAGTAAGACAGTAAATCTAGGTTTATTATCTCAAATGTAGTACTGAGCTTTGCCTTGATTTCCGCTATGGTAGTAGAATCTAAGCCTGTGATGAGTAAAGTCATCAATATACCGCAGGATATAGCTAACCCCCTCTGTAGTAGATATTGAATATATAAGTTCAGGTCATAAGGGGTAGAATGGTATCTGTGAGTCTGAAAGAACTCGGCCATCCTATGGAACCAAGACCGTAGTGCTTGCTTCAACCCATAAATAGATTTTGCAAGTGAAATACCTTATCCCTCATATTCGCAGAAGGACTAGAGGCTGCCCCACATAGACTTCCTCCTCCAGATAACCATTTAGGAAGGCACTCTTGACATTCATCTAATATATCGGCCAACTGTCGTGAGTGGCTAGCATGCGAGTAATAACCGAAAAGATATCAACCGCATAGTAGGTGCAAAGATCTCTTCATAATCAATACCATGCTTCTGTCGAAACCCTTGCATGACAAGGCAAACCTTTAGCTTGGTCCTTAAAATCCACTTTGTCCCGATGACTTTCTTGTGGCCCGAACGATCCACCAATGTCCAAGTCTCATTTCGCTCAATACTCTCTAGCTCTTTCTCCATGGCATCTCACCCTTGAGGGTACTGAAGAGCCTCGTGCCATACAGCCAGCTCAAAATGGGCTATGTAATCAGCTGTAAACAACGACGCAAATGATGCCTGAGGTGCAAGCCGGGAAAATCTTCTAGGTCCCTCCGGAGTGGAATCCGGTGGTAAGATCTCCGAATCCCACATGATTTGTTAGTACCACCAAGGTAACGAGTCTCGTGGAGGGGGCCTGGGAGATAAAGAAACTGTAAGTACGTCAAGAGCGAGTAGTAGATCAAGCTCAATAGGCACGATCTCCAATGATGTAGGAGGAATCGGATCGAAATCCAGTGCACAAGACTGCATGATATCCCTCTCATCAAAGATGATGTCCCTCCTAACGATCACCTTGTTCGTTCGAGGATCAAACAAATGGTAGGCTTTTGCTTCGGAGAAATATCCGACAAGATAAGGAGATCGGCTCAAGGAGTGAGCTTTCCTATTTTAGCATCAAGCGTGTGTATGTACGCACGACACCCAAAGACTCTAAAGTGGGATATAATAGGCCGAGAGCCAAAGAATGCCTCGTACGAGGTCTTCTAAGAGCCACAGTCAAGTACCAGTTGAGGATGTGCACCACAGTGTTAGCAGCCTAAACCCAAAGGCGCTTAGGGAGCTCTGCTGGAAACAACAAAGAGTGTGCCATTTCCATAATTGTCTAGTTCCGACACTCTATGACCCCATTCTGAGAGGTGGAGTTGGTAGATGTGAGCTGGCGAGAGATGCCATGCTACTGAAGAAACTCAGAAAACTTGTGGAAGATAAACTCACCACCGCTATCACTCCTTATGCAACCAAGACAACGACCCATCTGGTTATGAACCAACAGCACCCAAGTAGAGAAACATGTGAAAGTATCAGACTTATGCTTGAGAAAGTACATCCACATGTATCTCGAATGATCATCCACTATCAAAAGGAAGTACAACGTGTCGTTCAAGGCAGCAGTGGATGTGGACCCACAAAGATCAACGTGAATCAATCTAAGAGGCACCTCAACTCTATGTATAGACTGCTGAGAAAATGGGATACAGTATTGCTTCCTAAGATGACATTCTCTACAAGCATCTCGAGCTAGCTTCAGGCGAGGAAAGCCCTCAACCATCTCACGGCGAGACAACTCATAAAGAGAGTCATAGCCAAGATGCTGTAGGCAGAAATGCCAAAGACACTCATTGTTCTTAGGCTCCCGAAATGTAGCAAATGCCTAAAAGCTATGGAACACCGGGCCTTCCGCTATTGGCTCGATAAGGAAATGGGTCATGTAGTATAGCCCATTAGGTTGTGCCTCACCGCGAGCAATCACTAAACCAGTCTGAGAGTCACCTCGTTCACCCCAAGCTAAGAGACATGGTATACATTATCCAGAGAAGCCAAATCCGGACCCTTATCAGTGGCAAAACTAACACAACCTTGAGCCTGGATCTTGACCGAGGACTTGTTTCCTACGCAGACCTACCCAACTACAAGGGCTTGGGTACAAAAGATATCCTCTATAGGAGTCATGTGATGCGTAGCCCCACTGTCTACAATCCAAACATATGCTAATGTGCTCAAATGTGACGAGTGGGTCTTTGTGGTAATGTAACCAGCCTTCCTCCTCAGATAGCCTACTGATCTTGGACAATGCACACCCGATTGGCCCCAAAATTGGTGCCCCTTCCGGTATTTCTTTAGATTTATTGAAGAAAAAGTTGATTTACAATAGGATTCTTCCAGTACCTTTCGGTATTTCAACTCCCTTGCTGTCCAAAGTGACCCGCAAGCCTTCAATCTATTTTGCCCCTTGATTCGGGCACTCAATTGGCCTTCACCCGCTTTGCTGTAGATGGAAAATTCCCAAATTCAATTATTTGCTGGTCCCTCCACTTGAATAGGCTAAAAATAGCTTCAGCCCTGTTCAATCCAAGTCTTGGAGCTTCCAATTTCTAGCACGATTCTCAAGACTGCTGCTAAACCCTAGTTTCTACTGCATATTAAGGTTTACAGCAAAGAAATCTGAAATTTCTCAACCTCCAAGGGTCCAAATGCTGAGATCTTCGGAGCAAGGCTATGAAATGGCTAGGAGATGAGAGGGAAAGCTGTAGAGAGAGAAAATTCAGAGTTTTGTCGCGAAGAATGACTAAAAATCAGTCAAATGCAGCTGCTGCCCTGCCACAACAGCATGTAGATGCAAAGAACAGAAGAAAATCAATCATTTACTGCTGTTGCTATACCTCAACAACCTGTAGATGCTGTCTCCTGCTGTTGATTGGTCTTCTTTTGCCCCTGGCTGCCTCAGAAGGTCCTCCAATGGCTGCAAATCAGACCAGTAGCCTCTCCTCTCTCTCTCTTGCAGGCTGAATTTATAAAAATGCTTCTCTCTAGCCTCTAAAGACGTTTTTCAGTCTTGCATGGGCATTTTTGACAAGTGGCAACCTTCCCAAATGGTTTTTCCAGCATTTTTCATAATTAAATATTAATTTTTAGTCTTTAAATACTGAAAATTAATCTAATGATTATTTCAGTGCCTTGAAAAATAATCTGATTGGCCAATAATTAAATTGGCTAGGCAACTTCCATTCCCGAGTGTCTCTGCACCATCTTTGACCATCAGATTGGTATAAGGTACCGTTAAACGCCACTTCTCTAGTGCCACCAACTGACACTTATGGCCAAATGGATGACCTAGGCCAACAACTGGCACACCACATACCACCAAGTACCTGTGCGGTATAACTTATAGCAACTTTTGCCTTTGACATCCCGTGATTTCTTTGGGTCTCGGACTTGTGAATTTACTCTAATCCAAGATACACCTCACGTGTGCAACATTTACTTAATCATGTGATTATAAATTAATCCACATGATAAGTGAGGTTTCAAAAATACATGTCCTCATGACAAGTAATCTCGTCGGGAGGCAACTCACATATGTGGATGAGACTCACATCATCGGATGTCTCTACGGAGACGATGTGGGCCTCACCAAACCAGTCAGACAAGCCCTCTGGAGTTGAGAACGTTGTTGACTGAGATGGCTAACTAGTGGCAATGTGAGTCTGACCTTTCCACTGCCCCTTGCCATCACCCTGCCTCCCCTGATGGGGGTTGCCCGACTGAGAGGCAAGGGTCTGTGACTAGGGTTTTGGTGCTATGCCTCTTGCCTTTGATGGACACCCATCGTCAAAATAGCTAGCCTTTTAAAAATCTTGACAATACCTATTCCTCTTAGGTATATTTTGCCACCTCGGTTTGAGTTTAGAATGGGAGCTTCCTTGTGATTCCCTTGCTTAATTTTGTTTTTTATTTTAATTTTGATTTCGATTTTAAGTTTGATGTTGTTTACCCTTCCCTTGCTGCCACTTCTAAGAATCAACAATAAGAGCCCCCTCTGAGGGATTATTCATATGAAATTGATCGAACAGTCGTGCATAACACAATAGCTGACATTCAAATTCATAGAATGTGGGTAAATTGGGCGAAGAAACCACTTGTTGCACCAAAATGAAGTATTTAACAGCAGCTTGTTAAGAAACAAGATGACCTGATCGTCAGAGGACTTAGGAGTCCCTGTAGTGGAAAATTCGGCAAGGAGATACCAATACTCAGTCAACTTGACTTTCAAGTCATCTCGGTCAGAGATTTTGAAGTTTTGAAGCTCATGGTCAAGATTTATTCCATGGTTCTATCCTGAGCTGCATAGCGATCAGTCAAGTGTGCCCATCGCTTTGACGCTAAGTCAAAATCCTGAAGCTGAGAATGAAACTCAAGCAATAAGCCCTGCATCAGCTCGACAATAGCATAGGCATTCCTAGCCTTCCATGAGCGAACAACCTCATATGGAACAAGTGCATGATCGGGTTGGGGCTCCAACCCTTTACTATTATTATTTTTGCTAGTGGAAGCATAATTTTGTTGCCTTTTTTCCTTTTTTAATTTCAATTTTCTTTTTGAAAAAATTACTAAAAATATGACCTTTCTCACCACAATGCCAACATTTCATATTATCACCAAAATTCTACTTTTGTCAGTTAAGACCTACAACTTGCCTTGTTTGGCTCCCCCTTTCTTAGTACTATTCTCCCCTATTCTATTATACACCATAACTTGGACCACAATCACCACCTTGGCCTTGGCCTTGGCCATGACATCTACCTCTACTAGTAGAATAACCCACCTATTCAGACTTAATCTTACCGTGACAAGAAGAGGGATCCAAGAGGAAAGATTTGAATGCAATGATTTCAATAATCTAAAGAGTCTCTTCATTAAGAGGTTCTCTAAGACAGGGTACCAAGGAAAGTTGAATCTAATGCAGACGATAGTACAGGAGAGAGAAAGACTAAAAACGCCGGAAAAACCAATAGCAGCAGTCAACATTCTGAAATCAACTCTGAATAGTGTGTGGCAAGCTAAAAACAGGCACTAGACTATTGTAGACAGCAATGGCCAACTTAGACCGCGATGTCCTCCGCATCCGAGGTGTGGGCAGCAAGCTGAAATACTTGAAATCTACAAAAACGAGATTAAGGTTGAATGGAGGGCAACATACCTATTTATGGAAAGTTTGGGCCTTCCCAAGTGGATTTGTACTTATGGGATACAAGCACTCTAGGAACGCATTTCTTTTTAAATAAACAAGGTTTCTTCCTTAATTAAGCATGTTTTGGGATTGTTTAAGTGAAGCTAATGCATTTTTACCTCTACAGATCCTTGGTTATGGTACATTCCGTATGCCACCTCTTCTTTCCTAGTTAGTGATCGCATGTATATACACTGTGGTACTTTCATAATAGTCTTTTATCATGTTGTAGACTTAGTTCTTCAAAATTCGTCCATCTCATATGCTTCTCAAATAACTTTGTTTGGGCCAACAAGTAACGCAATGTTTGATGATCCGTCTGCATAATAAAATCACACACTAAAAGATATTGTTTTCATATCGACGATGTATGAATTACAACCAACGGATCCTTCTCATAAACTTGCAAACTCTTCTTTGCACCATAGAGAACATAACTCTCATAGGCTACTGCATAACCATCTTGCATTAAAACAATCCCAATGTTGTTACCACATGCATCAGACTGTACTACAAAAGACTTCCCAAGATTTGGCAATATAAGTGTTGGATTTGACATCATCTTTTCCTCCAACTCTTCAAATGGTGAAATCTCCACCGTTGTCCATCTAAACGAAATACCTTACTTATGCAAAGCATGCAATGGAGAAGCAATTTCAACAAAGTGCTAAACATATTTTCTATAGTAAGAACGTATGCCCAAAAAAGCTACGAACTTCATGCACATTTCACAAGTGTGGCTATGACCATATTGCCTCGAACCTTTGCTAGATCAATATGTACCCCATCAGCTGAAATAATACACTCCAAAATTTCCATTTCATGCAAAAAGAACTCACTTTTCTTGTCATTGATCACTAGCCAATGTTCACACAGCTCACTAAATACTATGTCTAAGTACTTCATGTACTCCTCCTCATTCTTTGAATGCACTATCATGTCATCAAAGAATGTATCCACAAATGTTGTATACAGTCTAAAGATTCTATCATCATCTAATTGAATGTGGCAAGAGCATTTTGAAAGGAAAATCATAAAGCCGAAAAGATGTCTTGAATGCAATCTTTGGTACACCTGATGACCTTATGGAAATCTGATGATACCCACTTTTAAAATCAATATGGCTGAAAATAGCTGACCCCTACACAACAATCTATCCATCATTGGTACTAGGAATTAGCAATCGATTATTGATCATGATCTTGTTCAATGCACCGTAGTCTATGCATATATGCCATGAGCCATCCTTCTTTTTGACCAAAAGCACTAATGAATAGTTAGGAGATGAGCTAGGTTGAATCAATCCTTTTTCTAATAACTAATCACTTGGCTCATAATCTGCTGCACTCACTTTGTATGGCAGCTTATTAGCAGGGCTTTTTAGGATGAGATCTATACCATGATCTTCTGGTCTTTCAAATGATAGCTACCCTGTTGGGTGTAAAGGCCCTTTACGCACTCTCCCATGTATATATTACTTCACACATGTGAACCCACCCTGACGGGTGTAAGTGTGCCGCACCCCTAAGTATAAATAATTTCTTTTATTCTTTGTGTATACCACACTGGTACACACCTATCCAACAACTCACTCTCACTCTATCACTGTCAAACACTGTTCAGCTTTGTGTCATTGAACTCCTCGATTAATATACTTGCTCTCAGCTCTCTTTCACTATCTACTTCCGCTTCGACTCTGCAAACTGGTATCAGAGCCAATGGGTCATGCAAGCAAGAAATCAGTCTATTAGGCCGTTGAGGAGTAGACAAGCAAGTATCAGGTGATTGACTGGTCAGGTGCAGCTAACGGGACAGGCATCAATAGTCGAACGGTGCAGGCGTAATGGGCCAGGCGACTGGTCGGGTGCAAGCATAACGGATTGACGACCCTAATGGGACTGGAGGCGACTGCTGCTGCGCGACAGGATTGGAGGCGTGCGACACGGCGAAAGGCTCACGCAGGACGGGGACAAGGTGTTGGGCTGCACGGACGATGGATAGGTCAACACCCTGTTTTTTTTAATTGAAATCAGAAATTTTCCCGGTTTGATTTATTCCCCCCTCTTTCAGGTGTTCACGTGAGCAAGCATAGAGCCCAAATCTGTGCAAGTTTCCCCCTTAAAATTTGGGGCTTTCCCAAAATTTGGTGCCTAACACATATTCCAATGACTTCTGAACCATAAATTGCAAATATTGAGTACACAAGCCTTAGAAATTTTGGGGATTCTCAAATGCAAGTGAAATTTTTGCTTGGTTGAGCCAATTTCTTCAAAATTGTGCACTCTTGGACCCTAAAATTTGGAACTTTTGCAAAAATCGTGAAATTTCTGCAACATTAGCCCATACTTGATGCCCGGGAAGATGTATATATGCAATTGGAGCAGATTCACTACAGAAATTTGGGGCTTTTCACATTGGTGATGTATTTTTTGAGTCGTTTTGAGACTGGATAGTAAAATTTGCAGTAGATTCACTGCTGAGTGGGAGTCTTTTTAGTACTGGACGCTTCAAATGTTGAAAAAGGGCAGCTTCTCTTGGTACATGTATTGCTGAATACTCATTATGCAGTGAAATAGTCGTAAATACAGCATTTGGGTCATTGCATTTGGGAATTTTGGTGATGTATTACTGAAGTGGGAGCTATCCTTAATGCAAATGTATCAGATTTCATTTGTGCATATGCTGTAATCAGTACTTGAGACTAGAATTTGCAACTAAATATCTGCTTCTTGGACATCTTGGAAGTACAAGAGTGTGTACTTGCTGTTACAATTCAGCAACCTTGCTATTGGCTGAAAGCATTCAGCCCTTTATTGCAGTTGTGTATTGCTGAGGATGGCACTAACAATATGGTAGAATATAAAGCCCTAATAATAGGACCGAACATTGCTAAGAGAGGCAGTATTCGCCAATTATTAGTAAAGGGGGATTCCCAATTGATATTGAATCAACTAAATGGGGTGTACACAATACGCAATCCCATCCTTTACATGTATTATCACACTACTATAGACCTGACCACCAAGTTTGAAACAGTGTCTCTTCAGCTAGTTCCATGACATTGGAACTAGTTTGCCAATTCATTAGCGAATTATGCTTATGAAGAAGACCTTTTTTTTAACTATAGTCCTAACTCTATTATATCTCTTGATGATGCAATTGGACCTAGTCGATTATGGGGGCTGGCAGTGCATCTACATCCGATACAAAGAATCTCTTTGAGATTCATAAATTCGACGGCAATGGTTTTGATCTTTGGAAAGATCGTATGTAGGGTATACTCTTTCTAAAGGATTGTGATGATGCTTTAGAAAACCATAAACCTGTTGCTTTGTTAGATGAGGATTGGGCTAAAATGAATAAAAAGGCCATTACTTACATTAAAATGGCCGTCACAGATGTTATCTTGGTTGATATAAAGGGGCTTGATATTGCCTATGTAGTTTGGGAGAAACTCAAGGCTACTTAGGAGAATACAACTCCTGTCAATCAAGTGCATCTCATGCGGAAGTTGATCAGCTTGAAGCTTGATGAGTCCAAGCCTGCCTCAGAGCATTTGAATGCCTTCACTAGTATTTTGAGTCAGTTACGCGATGTAGGTTTGCCATCTTTTGATCCTAAATTGAGGGCTATCTTCTTGCTCATAGCCTTGTCCGATTCATGGGAAGCATTGGTTGTGTCATTGAGCAATAACCCCAACTTAACATTTGATGGTGTGTGTGGTTCTATTCAAAATGAAGAGATTAGACGCAAGGCAAGTGGGAAAAACAGTGGATCAGCCTACAATGTAAGAGGAAGAACTGAAAAAAGGTATAATGCTGCAAATAAAAATAAAAATCGCAGCAAAAGCAAGGAAAAACAGCAAGATGTAACTTGTTATCAATGTAGTCGCAAAGGGCATAAAAAGCCCGATTGCAGGTACTTTAAAAAGGAACAAGAACGTAAGAAGCAAGCTAATGCAAAAGGCAAAAAGAATGACAAGGATGGCAGCTCTACCCCTAACGAGATAGAAAAAGCAAATGTGGTATCTAGTGTTGTTATTGAGAAGATAGAAGATGATAAAAATGCTGATTTGCTGGTTGCATTTTCAAATCCGCTTATTATGATAGTGGAGGACATGTATATCACTAAAACAAATGTGATAGATGCTTTGCTGTCAGCTCATGATGGTTTGTCACAATCCTGGATTGTTGACAATGGTACTTCTTTTCATGTAACTCCATTTCTGGAGTGTTTTTCTACTTATACAGAAGGTAATCTTGGAAAATTCTACCTTGGCAACAATCATGCATGTGATATTGAAGGATTGGGCACCATACACCTGGCTCTAGAAAATGGTCAGGAATTGATTATTCATGATGTTAGATATGTTCCTGGCATCAAGAAGAGCTTGCTTCATGTTGGGCAGCTAGACAGCAAAGATTACTTCACTACTTTTGGTGGTGGTATGTGGAAAATCCAGAAATGATCTATGCTAGTCACTAGAGGTGGTAAAAAGGGGACTATGTATTATCTCTACTGCAAGGCACTTCCTGGAAAGTTTGTTGCAATTGCTGAAGTACTGTCACACATGGAGTTATGGCACAAGCGTCTTGTACATATGAGCCAAAAGGGTTTGCAGGCACTCTCTTCACTTGGAAGAGTTGATGTGAAAAGCTCAAAGCTTGACTTTTGTGATAATTGTATTTTTGGTAAACATGTAAAGAGTTCATACTCTCATGGAGTCTCTCAAAAGGCATGTATCTTGAATTTAGTCCATTCTGATGTTTGCACCATGCCAATAAAAACTCATAGTGGTTTCTGTTATTTTGTGTCTTTTATTGATGACCATTCTAGGAAACTATGGGTCTACTTGCTTAAGCAAAAAAGTGAGGCATTGGATACTTTTAAAAGGTTTTATGCATTGGTTAATACTCAAAAAGGCTTAAAGTTAAAATACATAAGAACAAATAATGGGGGAGAGTATGTACCTAAAGAATTCAATAAGTTTTGTGATGATAATGGGATTAAACGAGAGCTTACAGTTCCTTACAATCCATCATCAAATGTAGTGGTTGAGCGAATGAATTGTACGTTATGTGAGAAGATTCGATGCATCCTGTCCACAGCTAATCTCTCGCAATCATTTTGGGGAGAGGCACTTAAAACCGTGGTGCACATTTGCAACCGATCTCCACATCGTGCACTTGAAAGTGCCATCCCTGAAGAGGTTTGGTCTGGCAAACCTGCTTCATATGGCCACTTAAGAGTCTTTGGCTACGAATGCTATGTACATGTACCTGTTGATAGCAGAACCAAACTTGACATGAAATCTCATAGAGACATCTTCATGGGTTATGGAGATGAAGGTAAAATGGACTATCGAGTTTGGGTTTCAAGCATGAAAAAGGTGCTACATAACCGGGATGTGGTATTCAATGAGTCAAAGCTGCTAAAAAATGTCACATCTAATGACTCGGACAAAAAGAAAGTTAAATTTCAGCATGATCAGTTAATTAAACAACCATCAGCCCACTGAAAATTCAGCTCCTTTTGATGCTGATTATGACAATCAGCATATCATTATTGAGCCTGATGAAAATGGACAACAAGGGGATGCTGAACATCAGCTTGAGCACAAAAATCAGCATGCTGAAAATGAATTACAGCAGCCGGAATTTGTATTACAGCAACCTGAACGTGCAATTCAGCAGCCAAACAATGAGGTCATTGACATTCCCTTGGATGTGGATCCATTACTTGATAACACAAATCATTGGGTAAGAAGGTCTACACATGTCAGAAGACCTATAGAAATATTCGATCCTTCTTTGGACTACATTTTGCTCACAGATGAAGGTGAGCCTCTTACGTATAAAGAGGCCTTATCATGTGAGTTAAAGAAAAAGTGGAAGCTAGCTATGCAAGAAGAAATGAAGTCATTGTACCAAAATGATACTTGGGCTTTGGTTACATTGCCAAAGGATAGAAAATCCACTCCTAACAAATGGGTCTATAAAATCAAATGTGTGGATAGCAAACCCAAATACAAAGCCAGACTTGTGGCTAAGGGCTATACACAAAAGGAGGGCATTGATTTTCAGGAGGTGTTCTCTCTTGTTGTCAAAATGACCACTCTTCGAGTGTTATTTGCCATTGTAGCATCTATGGATCTTGAACTTGATCAAATGGATGTTAGAACTGCATTTCTGCATGGTGATCTAGAAGAAGAGCTGTACATGAAACAGCCCGAAGGTTTTGTTATACATGGAAAGAAGCATTTGATATGTAAGCTCAAGAGAAGCTTGTATGGTTTGAAACAACTTCCTAGACAATGGTATAAAAAGTTTGATGCCTTCATGCTCTCACATGGTTTTAAAAGGAGTAGTATAGATCATTGCTTATATATTAAGAAGGCTGATGATGGAAGCCTTATTATACTTGTGCTTTATGTGGATGATATGCTTATTGCTGGTAAGCATAAAAGCCAAATTAATGCATTGAAAAGGCAGCTGAATTCAGCCTTTTCTATGAAGGATTTGGGTCCAGCTGAACATATTTTGAGCATGCGTGTAACACGAGATAGAGAGCAACAACTCTTATTTCTCTCACAAGAAAAGTACATCAGCAAAGTACTTGATCGTTTTTCTATGGCTAATGCTAAGCCTCTTGGTGTACCTTTTCCACCCTATCTTAAGCTTGTGCTTCAGCTTGTGGTTCACTCATGTATCCTATGGTTGCTACTAGACCTGACATTGCTTATGCAATGGGAGTTGTAAGCAGGTTCATGTCAAATCCTGGCAACATACATTGGGAAGCACTGAAATGTATCTTACGGTACCTTAAGGGCGCACACAGAAAATATATTTGCTATGCAAGGGTACGTTGGATCTGCAGGGGTATTGTGATGCAGACATGGCAGGTGACTTGGATACTTGCAAGTCTACTAGCGGATATATCTTTACCTTGACGGGTGGGGTGGTTTATTGGTGCTCTAGATTGCAAAAAATAGTAGCACTCTCTACCACTGAGGGTGAATATATCTCAGCCATTGAAGCTTCAAAAAAAGCAGTTTGGCTTGGTCGTTTGGTCAAGGATTTTGGGCTGCCCACCAAAACACCTTTACTTAGATGTGATAGCCAAAGCATTGTATGCCTGGATGTCGATAAATACAATGGAATGGTGATGAAGTAATGGGAAGGTGGTGTACAAACCGCCAGTGGAAACAGCTTAGGGTCCACCTAGTGGTGCTCTGCATTATGAGTATGCTACATACTGTGAAATGCTCATGCAGCAGGTCCCACTTGGACCCATGGAAAGTGTTACAACACACCTTAAGCAAAGGATGGAAATCCCTACATCTGAGAAGTCATGGTGTGTGGCTAGTTGGGGATAGTGAGGGGGATCCCCATCATAGCCATCCCAGGTGGAAAAGATGTGCCTACATGAGAAAAGGTAGAGGGAACTGTGTTAGAGGATGACATTCCCTGTAACGAAGACCCAAAATACAGAATGACTTGTGGAAAAGGATAGGTGATAGTGTTAAGAGATGAAATGGCCCTTAATGAGGTACCATGATGTGAAAATGGAATAGAGAATCAAAATGTGCTACGAGCGGAGATAGAAGGTCCAACTCCCAATGTGGTAGAGGCAGATGTAGAATGTAAGCCGAGGTTTTGAAATGAGTGTGATACGGCTTCAAGAGAAGAGGGTGGGATGGGAGGGAGAGAAGAAGAGTAATTAACTTGCTCAAATAAAACAGAAGATATAGGTATACTTGATTATGAATGTTTGCTTCTTGAGCCCCCTCTATTAAGATTTACATACATTTGACAATGCGGATCCTGCACACCAAAAGGCAAAATAAGAGAGAGTTTTGATTCAAACGACTCAAAAGAATTGTACAAACCTGACACAGGGATTGGCCAAGATGATGAAGATGGATGCCAATTGTCCCAAGTGTTGTATTGCCTCCATGATTAGAAAGGTGGCCACTCTCACCAACCACTCCGGAAGGAGTAGCAAAACTAGAAGAAGGGATGTCTTTTGGTCCATACTTGTTGCATAGGTACTCCTCAAACTCCTCCTCTATGAGGTTAGTGAAATCTAGAATATTTGGCATGGGTGTAAACATAGAGGGTGATGGTGAGAGTGAATATGGAGTGTCATCTTCCTCGCCAAGTCCATAATACCTCCTCAAGGCCTCCGGTGATGGAGAAGCCTGATAAAACATCACGGGGTCGCGAGAAGAAGGTGTCTGTGATATTATGATTCAATTACGAGTAGTATTGTGTGCCTTGTGCAAAGACTAGCACTCCACAATATCCACAAGATACTCTTTATAAAAGCACCAACTTTGATACCATGTGAAGAAGAGTATGGAGGTACTACTAAGGTTTGCACTGAGGAAACATGTGTATGACCACGACAGAAGCACAATGAGACAAACACAGACACAGAAAGCAAAACTCAAAACTCATACACAGAAACTCAAACACAAACAAAAGAAGGAATAGAAACAACGCAACTCTGAAGTGAATGAATTTTGTAAATGAATGTAAGAGTATACAGTGTGCCCAAGGGCAAAGCAATGTGTCGAAAAGTGATATCCACCAGTGACGGATCCAAGTGCTATGACCACCAGTTAGAGTGACGAAGTGAGAGAAACACCAAACACTGATCACCAGAGTGTAAGGAAACTAAGGCGACTGCAAAGGATGTTGCCTGATGATGTGGGCGAAGCAGCAAAATATAGCAGTAAGACGCCGCAATAAAATGCCATAGTAGAACACAATAGTAGAACACCGTAGAAAAACATTGCAATAGAATACCGCAATAAAACACAACAATAGAATGAAGTGATGGCAGCAATCGCAAAGGCTAGACAACCACGTGTGTATGGACTGATAGCTGAAATTTATACTCAAGGTTGAGAAACTTGCACAAACGGAATTAAGGCTGAATGGGGACAGCCTGCCTATTTATAGATAAGGATGGACCCTCCCAAATTAGGGATTCTTTAAACTCTCTGAAACCACTCTCCGTTTTAGGGTTTTCATTAAATTAAGCTTGTTTTGGGACTGTTTAAGTGGCTAATCAGCATGAAATGCATTTCTTAGCTCAACAGCTGCTAGTGATTATGACCATTCATATGATATGAAGCAAACTATCAATACCCCATGAGATTGTTAGAG
Source organism: Lygodium microphyllum (assembly GCF_053477565.2). NCBI lineage: Eukaryota > Viridiplantae > Streptophyta > Polypodiopsida > Schizaeales > Lygodiaceae > Lygodium > Lygodium microphyllum. The sequence goes on from NC_141149.1 coordinate 82,729,459, forward strand.
TGCAGATAGGAGCGGTACATGTGGTTATGGAGGCCCTACTTCAATCAATGTCTTGCTTACAGAGGATATGGAAGCTTTCTAAGTATAAATATCCATGCTTGGCGTTGATTTCCTCCGAATAGCAAACAGTGGAGAGACATTGCTGGTATGCAAAGATTTGGTCATGGTTTAGGGCAGGTGACTTATAGATGGGAGTGCACTCCCGCCACTACACTACAATGTGGTTTGCCCATATCTAGATCTCACTCATACAAAACGGAATTCAGTGATTAGGTTGGATATTATCAAGATAGATATAGATCATATATATCCCCTCAAACCTCTTGGTACAAAAATGGCACAATATCAATGTCGTTTCTTACGTGTGCTAGGAGCTTTTGCACATGGGGCCATATTTTTAGCAAAGGGGTTCATTGTGAAGCCAACATATATAGATGTACACCTCTTCGCTAGGATATATAGTGTTATTGGACAAATACAAACATCATCAAATGAACTGAGGATTGAGACAAGACCCCTCTCTCATAGGGTATGTAATGCTATTGGAGAAATACAGACATCATCAAAAGGATTGAGATAGGACAGTATACACACACAACTAAGGATGCACGCATTTGCCAACTATGCCACCAAAAGGATAAATCTGAGGAGCAATTTATTGGCAAATGTACCATTTATTATAAGATTAGTAGAAGATTTCATTGCCTTTTCAAAATGGGTTTGGGCCTCTTTGTAGAGTGATGGAGTAGGAGGATCGAAGATGCCTCGAATTGTTTTTAATGGAGCTCTGGAGGTGTAGAGAGAAACTTTTGAGAGGCATGACACAGACAAAAGCAATGCCAATGAGCCAATGAGTTCTCACAGATTTCTTCAGTACTAGCTCCAAAGCTAGATTGCCAAAAAATGCTACCACTACAACAGCATAAACACACCATCCACAAGTCAAAGGAGTCCCAGCTACTTGGGCAATCACACTTTGCAAAACATGGTGCCCACCACCCCATTGCCGTGCTCGACATCCTTATCTTCAGAAAATCCGAGCCATCATCACTCGCCATTGAAGACAAGTATCTCTTCTTTACTGGACTCGATACCTTGGATCACCCCATGCCAAATATTCTCGCCCAAGGGAGAGTACATCATTTTTAAAGAGGTCTATTGATCATTTTATTGGTATAGTTATTTGTTTTCATTTGATTTTCATTGTCATTCTCAAGTCAAGATAACATGGTCAGATGTACTTACTTCTTTTGTCTCATAGGCCATCCTGGCTTTCTAGAGATGTAAATACATCTCTCTTTACATACATCATACATGTATACAGAAGCGCACCCAACTAATAGAGCCCACTGACTTGTATCTCTGTCTCTCTCTCTCTAATTCTCTCTTTCTAACATGTACATGCGATATCTATGTTCATTTTTCCATTGGTTCTGTTGATGCGTGCAGGGCGGCACCGTTCCCTCTAATCTCAACACGATTAGCTTCGTGTAGACTTTATATTGGCACTATTCAGGCATGAAGAATAGGTCGATGCCAGCCTGATGTAGCCTCGGTGTCTAGGTAGATTCCAACAGGATGCAGCTTCAACCGCTGATTGCAAATATGGCAGGTGTAGCTCATCGTAGACACTTGCCTCGATGTTCTTATCTTTGCAAAAACAAGGGCCCATATCTTGGCCCAGCTTTCATGCACTCTCTTTCTGAGTCTGCACCTTAAACATGGCCTTAGTAAACAAAAGGAGCAAGGAAGCGGAAGAATGGAGTTACCAGGACGATCTGCAGGAGCCCAGCGGCGACGGCGATGGCCTGTCCCTCTTTGCGTCTGCGACCAGGACCTCGCTTGCCCGAATGGAAACATCAAGAAAAGCAATGGACGCCAACAACAGGAAGGCAGAACGGCCTGGGCTCCTGTCTCGCGCGCGTGGCGCCTCCTCTTTTCCCTCTGCTGACGCCACGTGTCACGTGTGCCCAATCCTCAAATCCCATGGCCCCCCAGTAAAGAAGCCAGAAAGTTTCCACGAAAACTGACTGTTGGACATTTTGGTTAGTAGCTGGTGCGCTGGCAGCGCGCAGTGTGAATCATTGCTAAGCTCGTAATTTTTTTCCTGTCATAATTATTTTTTTAACGTGGGCTATGTGCACAAAAACATGAATTTCAAGATTTAATATTTCCAAAAATGCAAAGCCAGGTATCCTTTGCATGACCCGACTCTAAGGCTTCTTCTTTCTATTAGTAGTTGGCATGCTTAAAACATTGTAGACTCTCTCTCTCTCTCTCTCCACATAATAAGTAGCACAAGTAAGAAGGCAAGAAGAAGAAGAAGAGCTTTTACCACACACCAAAGAATGAGATTCTCATTCACTTAGGGTGCGAACTATCCTAACTATTATTGACACCAATGCATCGAAATTCAATCTAAGCACGAAGTGCATACTTACGAGGTCTGGCCGCCGACAACATTGTGAACTTGCAAAGCTTATGAGGCTTCACCTCCTTTACTTGCCTTTGTGAGCAAAGTGAAGTGGCCATGTGGTCCCTTTGCTCACAAAAGAAGAAATCGTGTGCTTCACACACAAAAAACGAGGGGTTTCGCACCTAACGTGTGAAAAGATATGTGTGAATAGTAATTTTTGTGTGTGTGTGATATATGTAGAGGTCAAGCACAAACCGTGTTTGTCCATGAAGAAACTTCATCTTTGGCATTGTTTGGGCAAGCATTTATGTGTATATAATAAAGGGCAAGTCACAACTCATTATAAATATAAGACTTGAATGTAAAGCATATGTTAAGCTTTGTGAGGATGAGAAGAGGATTGAGGAAAATGCCCCATGTCTTAATTTCACACATGTCCTTTATATATATGCATGATGTGCATATTTGTCTAGTTTTTTATGGCCTCAAAAGTCCAACAAAGCACACAAGTTATGCATAATACCTACTAAAAATACACTGCTTTTTCATAATTTTATAGCTATTAACACCTAATAGATAGGAAGGGTGGTTCATACTTACATTTACCTTTTGTTTCCAAACCAAAATATATGAGATACTTTAGTTTTGTATATTCAAAGTTACACCTTAAAATATTGTTGTAGCTTCAAATGATGTTTGTGCCTTTGACGTTGCCTTGGTAAAAGTCACTACTATTTTTAAAAAAATATTTTTCAAATATCAAAGCAACACTCTTTAAAAAACTAAATACATACCCTTGGTCCAAAACTATCAACCAAACATTTTATAAATCCTTGAACAATAACCTACTTCACATGCACATAACACCCTTAGTCAAAGCATCCATACATAACATTTCCAAGGACATGAATGTAACATCCATAAAACATCAAAGTTTTACCAGCATAGACATAACATGACTTGCACATGCATAGCATTTAAATTTTTGCCTCTATTTTGGAGAATACACATTGCACATCTATCATTAAGGTCCTCTCTTCAACAATAGTAGATCTTAGTTGGTGATAGTATTTGACAATGGAAAATTTCAAGAAAACATGGGGAAAACACCGACTTGTAATGAAACAAAAGCCTAATGCTTTACATCATCTTTATTAATCAATTGTTAATAGATTTGAGCAACTTATCTACATGAATCATTATCTTACATCCATGTGATGGCATGGTAGCATATTTCATAGTTGAATATTTCAAGAGAACATGGGGGAAACACCAAGTTATAGCTAGATAACTAAAGAGAAGCCAATGTCTTACACCATCTTTATACATAGTTTGTCAATAAACTTGAGCTACTTATCAACTCTTTATGAATTGGTAGTTATTTTTTTGTATATGCACTTGATGGCATAGCACACGAACTTGTATCTTCAACAATTGTTTATGGTAGGAATCTAAATACACATTTGCATTCGAAAGACAGACGATTCAAGTAGATAGATTCTTTTTGAAAACATGTTGAGTAAGCTCCATCAAGCACTTCTAAAGCATCATAGTCACATGTAATCATGATTGGTACATGGGTATCCTTGTTAGGAAAGTTTCATAGTGATGCATCCAACAACTACGATATAGCCACATTCTTCAGTTTCTCGGCACATGTTTCCCAATATAGTAAATGGATAATGGCCTAAGATCTGTATTGCTATGGGGCGATCTTAATGGAGGTCAAGCGCTACTCAAGCAAGAGATTGGAGGTCAAGAAATGCCATCTTCAACACCAGCAGCTCGAATTGAAGACGATGAATCGGCACGATTTGGAGAGCAAGGGGAAGGTTGAATCGTAGAGCTTCCTTTGGTGGTACGCTGCGACAACGTCTGTGACTACTGCAGTGGACTGCCATGACCGCCATGGTTGCTGGTCTCACCCAACAATTGTGGCTGATGGTGGTCTCATCGGACTGCAGGTGGTGGTCTCACGTGACTTCTGTGCTGCTACAAGTGGTGGTCTTTTGCGGGTGCTGTGAGCTTTCCCCAGTAGCGCCTTACAGTAGGAAAGCTGAAGCGAGGAAGAGACTGTGGCTGCTGTGAGCTCTCGTGAGTAGCTCAGAAGAGAGGAAGAAAGAGCTCTTGCCAAGAAAACAGAAGAGGGAAAGAGAGAGCTCTTTGTTGCTGGGCGGAGGGGGGGCCAGGGGGGAAGCGAGAGAGAGATCATGGGACATGCAGGAGTGAAAGAGCACGTGGAAGGGAGGGAAGAGGGATGCCAACTAGTAGCGCCCCAGGAGCGGTGAGCCACCATTTGCGCAGTGTATCAGTAAATGTTTGTCAGTTTTTTTGTCAACCTTGGTTCGGAAGCACTCCACCATCTCTACGTAGGATTCATGGATTATATGTTATATAGATCAAACAAACTATTTTTTCTTCAATTTAGTGATATTTCAACCTCTTTCTTTTTTCAACCTCTTTCTTCTTTCCATTGGATGGGAAAAATGTTTTTCCTGAACACTGTCTCCTAGTTGTCCCAAGGATTTCACTAAAATCGCCAAACGATTTGCACTCGAAGCAAAATCCATAACCCAAATTTCGTCTAGCTTGGACAAGATAGAGTTGTTGTTTTCCAGAAAAAGTTGTACATAACTAAGCCAATAAAAGAGAATCTAAAATTTTTATGGCTTTTCTATATGAAGATTGTGTAAACGATGATGTTTTGCTTGCACTGTAATATAGTTTTCTTTGACTCTTCAAATAAATCTTTTGTCATCAACACTTCACAACATGCTATGGAACATCCCATATATAGTGTGCCAGAGAAAGGCCGCCCTTGGGGGAGATTAAGATCATGCCATTGAGAAAAAAACTTATAGAGTTTAGCTAGGGTTCTCATGTTACTAATGCAAGTAATAAACAAATGTAAAGTGGTCTCTTTCTCTACCATGCATCTCTTACATATCATCTCGTATGCATAGTCTATCTTATTAGTCCAAACATGTTTCATCATGACAGAAAAATTATCTGAGAGACTCTAACAAAAGACAATGACATCAAAGAGCCATTGATACTAACATTCGAGTTTCTTCATCCACTGCATACTTTCCCTACAAACATCCACCAATCATCTACTTCTATGGGTGGAGTTGTAAATGTTGGGGGTAACGGTGCCTTTGCCTAGCCGCCCATGTATTATTACATTGATAATACCTGCCATTGCACACTGTAGGTGGTGGGCGCTCGTCACTGTCACTTTATTCTTTGTTTCTTTAGTGACAGTTTGAATAAAGAAGTCCCGGTCATACATTGTAACTGTTGGAGTTCCCATGTATATCTCTCTTTCTTCTTGCTCTCGCTCTTCGCCATAGCTCACTTCCAAGCAAGCTTCGATCCTTCTCACCTTTCAACCTGTATCAGAGTGTGGTTGCTTGAGCATTCGAGCTGCTTGGTCCATGACTCCTTTAGCTTCTGGTGCGCAGATCGGATGTTGTATGCTCGCGTAGTGAATGCCGGAAGGTCCCCAAGAACAATAGAACTCTACTTTTTGCACAAATTACAAGGTAAAAAGCATGAACGACAAGAGCAAGAGACCAATTAGGTGCAATCTCCCCCCATGCCTTGTGTGAGTGCTCCACGAAGCATGTATTTTATGTATTATTCATCTTCATGCTCAAATAATAGCCCAAATTACAAAATAGCAAGCTTTTAGCTTTTGAGTTTGCTTTTACACAAAAATAGGAATAAAGCTAATGGACGGTGCCCAAAGAGTCTGGCACGCCCAATACAATGTCCAAATAGAAATAACATAATCGTGTGCCCATGCGCATACAAAATAATAATAAATATTCGACGCCTCAATAAATAGGCGTGATAAAATATAGACGTGGCGCCTATCAAAATATAATCCATAAATCGAATACTCGCTATCCTCCAATGCTTTCCTCCGCCACTGTTGCTCTCTCTACACATCAACTGAAGCATTCACAATCGTTAGTAAAATAATACAATTAAACCGACAAAAGTGAATACCTAGCACTCTTCAACTACATAATTAAATTAACTGGTTAGAAATAAATCCTAACCTTAATTTATTACGAGTGCGCACTCTAAACTCATAAACGTTTATTAATTTAATATGCATTTTGCGGAATCACCCGCTATGGAATCACCCATGTACACACTAAATTAATGAAACGCCCGAAAAGGACAGGCGTCCCCATTAACTTCTCGCACAAAGAATCCACTTTGTGTATGAGCCCTGGTCATCAAAGTTTACGGAATCCACCGTGGCACGGAATCCACCGTGAAATATGCCTCCTGGCATCATACCCCCGGGGTGGGATAGCAATTGACCTCAATTGTTATTAGCTCAATGTGGAGCTAACAAAGTGGGGAAATCATTTAAGTCTCTAGCGTGCATCCATTGTGCTTCCTCTATAGGATGGTTCTTAAATTTAACTAGATATCTAGAATATCTTCGGCGAGTTCTAGTGGTCATAAAATCAGTATCTATGATAGCTTCGGGTTCAAGTATTTCAATCTCTTCCTCTAACAAAGGTGGATTTTCATAAACAGAGTGTACAGGTAATTGGCCTCTAAATGGTCTTAATAAACTAATGTGAAATGTGTTGTGTATTTTCCAGTGATGTGGTAATTCTAACTTAAATGCATTGCCGTTAATTTTATGAATGATCCTAAATGGTCCATAGAATCTAGGGGCTAATTTCACAACAGGGTGTCTATCTACACTTTGTAGTCTACGTTTTTCTATTCTCAACCAAACATAGTCATCAACTTTGAAATTCATTACTTGTCTTTTCTTATTGGCTTGTTTGGTATATGATTGCTGGGCTTTAGCAATCATGTCTTTAACCTCATCAAAAATAGTATTATGCATACTAGCAATATCATCAGCACTTTGAATTCTATTTGACAAAGATGCAACAGGTGTAGATAATCTATAACCATAAATCACTTCAAACGGTGCTTTCTTTGTAGATGTGTGTGGTGTATTGTTATATGCAAACTGTAATAAATGCAAATGTGTGTCCCATCTCTGAGGTTTAGAAATAGTATATGCACGTAAGAGATCTAGAATAGTGCTATTAGTGGCTTCTATTTGTCCATTAGTTTTAGGATGAAATGTAGATGAGAAATCAATCTTTGTACCTAGGTTAGCAAACAGAGTAATCCAAAAGTTGTTACAAAATCTAGAATCATGATCTGAAATAATAACTTTTGGCAATCCATGGTTAGTGAAAACAGTTTTCAAAAACAATTGTGCTGCTTGTGATGCTGTTAAAGTTTTCTTACATGGAATGAAATATGCTTGTTTACTAAATCTATCTACTACTGTCCAAATCATATCATGGTTAGATTTAGTATTAGGTAAAGCAGTAATAAAATCCATAGAAATTTGTTCCCAAGGTTTAGATGGAATAGACAAAGGCATACGTAATCCATACTGTTTACCATGATGTCTCTTAACTCTTTGACAAATCAAACATTCAGAAACAAAGTTAGATACATCAGTGTCCATATGCGGCCAATAAAAATCTTCAGTTAATATGCGTAAAGTAGATATGATACCTTTATGACCTTGATATGGAGGACAATGAATTTCATTCAAAACAAAAGATTAGAATGGAATTGTAACACACAATCTCTTTTCATAAAACATAAATCCATCATTATATGACAATGAATCAATAGGAATCAAGTTATTTTGAACTAATTTATTCCAATTAGCATGAAAAGTAATATCCTGATGATAAGTATCTTTCATAGCAATCAAAGAATCAAAAGATATAACAGAAATATTATGAATGGCAGGTCTTCTACTTAATGCATCAGCCACTACATTTTCTTTTCCAGGTTGGTATTGAATGATAGGATGAAAACTTTGAATAAAGGATGCCCATTTGATATGTCGGTCAGAGATTTGGGATTGACTAAGTAAATGCCTAATACTTTGCTGATCGGTCTTAATCATAAATTCTGAACCCATTATGTAGTGTTTCCACTGTCTTAATGCTTGTACAACGGCTAATAGTTCTTTGTCATATGTGGAATATTTTAGTTCAGAGGGTTTCAGCTTACAACTAGAAAAGGCTATGGGATGATTGTCTTGCATAAGTACGACTCCTATTCCTGATCCACTAGCATCAGTCACTACTAGAAAGAATGGTCTATTAAAATCAGGCAACTGTAGGACAGGGGCATGGGTTAATGCATGTTTCAATAAGTCAAAGAATTTATGTTGATTTTCGGACCAATGATAGACAATACCTTTCTTGAGAAGTTTGGTTAATGGTAATGCAAGTAATGAAAAATTACGTACAAACTTACTATAGAAACTAGCAAAACCGAGGAATGAGCATAACTCATGCACGTTTTTAGGTACAGGCCAATTCAATATTGCATCTATTTTCTTAGGGTCAACTTTAATTCCATCAGATGATACAATATGACCTAAATACTCAATTTCTGTTTTAAAGAATTCACTCTTTTCAGGATTTGCATACAGTTGATTATCTTTTAATAACTGAAAAACCAATGACAAATGCTCATAATGTTCTTTCTCATTTTGACTAAACACCAAAATATCATCAAAGAAGACAATTACACAATACTGATATTTCAAAAATATACGGTTCATCATTCTACTAAACGTAGCAGGTGCATTAGTCAATCCAAATGGCATCACTAAAAATTCGTAATGACCAAACTGTGTCCTAAATGCAGTCTTGAATATGTCTAACGTATCTAGTCTCACCTGATGATAACTAGACTTAAGGTCTATTTTACTAAATATAGCAGATCCTTGCAGTTTGTCCATAAGGTCATCAACTCTAGGAATGGGATACCTATTCTTTATAGTGATATTATTTAAAGCTCGATAGTCAATGCACACACGATAGGTATTATTCTTTTTCTTGACTAACAGAACAGGTGCACCGAATGGAGAACTGCTAGGTCTAATCAATCCTCTATTTAGTAATTCCTCAACTTGACTCTGAATTTCTTTTTGCTCTATCTGGTTATGCCTATATGGTGCTTTGCAAGGTGGTTGTGTACCAGGAATCAAATCTATTTTATAGTCTTCTGGACGTGAAGGAGGTAAACCAGGTGGTAGGTCTTCTGCAAAACAGTCTTTAAAATGTGCAAGAAATTCTTTATGCCTAGGGTGCATATGATTTTCTTTGACTTGCAGTTCATTCACCCAGATGAGATAAGATTTACTACTCTTGCGTTATGCACGCTTAGCTTGAGTATGCGAAAGCAGTGGAAAAACATTAGATGCATGCATACCATATAATGTAATAGATTTTCCTTGAAAATTAATATTCATTGAATGTGTGGAATAGTCTATATCTAGGTTATGCTGGTGACGCCAAGGCATACCTAAAATAATGCCACTCGACTGTAATGGAACAACTAGAAAATTTCTTCTTTCAGTGTATTGTCCAATTTGAATCTCTAAGTCATGCACTTCCTGTGTACCATTATACCTAGTGCCTAAGAATGCTGCTTTGATGTGGTAATACGTAGGTACAGTCTGTAACTTCAATTCCTTTACTAATTTTGCTGAAATAAAATCATGAGTGCTACCGTCATCATGCAAGATAATCTTTTCCTTTCCATGCACCAAACATTTCATAGTCAATAAAGAATTTGGAGTTGGCATACTTGGTAAAGTATCCGAAGTAGTAGTAGTGTCGTCCTCATCTTCTATGAAATTAGGCATATCTTCATGTTCGTCTTCGTCCATTACTCCAAGGTAGTTGATATGGGTAGGTGGCTTCTTTGAATGGCAATTTGCTGCTAAATGTCAAGGCTGGTGGCATTTATAGCATACTATAGGTTTGGCTTTGGTTACATTGTTTGCAATGACAGGAAGTCTAGGGACATTAGGATTTGGTTTTGGAATAGGCTTAGGGTTTTGATTGACATTGGATGGTAATGCAGGTGGTTTTGCCCAATTTTTACGGAAAGATGATGAAGAGAAACGACTTGGATTAAATCTTCTAAAATTGGAATTGAATTGTTTAGATCCATAGTTACCATTGGCTTGGAATTGCTGTGGACGTCTGTCTCTACCTCGTAGCTTGTCTTCAGTGTCGTGAGTTAGTGAAATGGCGTCTTCAAGAGTAGCAGGCTTGAACATGTTAACTTCAGCGTAGTAATGCCCAAGGAGTCCAGACATATACTTGCGCTTGTGTGTCGCTTCAGGTACGTCTTCAAGCATGCGTAGCTGGAGTAGTGTATTCAAAAAACGCTCTGTATACTGAGGAATAGGCTCACGATCCCGTTGCTAAAGAATATCCCATTGCTTTATAGCTTTCTCATGAAATTGTGGAGGAAGGAAATTCTGCATGAACTTCTTCTTGAAATTCTCCCAAGTAGCAGGACAATCGATACTCTTGCATACTACAGTCCACCAAAGAGATGCTCTGTCCACTAAATGATTAGTGACACACTTGATTTTATCTTTTTCTGCATAGGTTTCCTCATGAAAGTAGTCGTCAAACTGACTAATAAATGCTAGGACAGTTTTTCCTTCTCGTATGCCATTGAAAGTACGGAATTTGAAACTTCTTTTACTTATCTTTGATTCCTTGTGGATGGTTTGAGCTTCGAGAGTTGCGTCGATGGTAAGTTGAATAAGATCTTCAGCTTGAGGTTCTTCTTTGTCGGTAGACGCTCTTTGTAAATTTGCCAGTTGAACTTGCAATGCTTGGCTAGCCCTTCGTTCTTCTTCCAATTGCATCATGATTAAGTCCAGCTTTTGCTCCATCGTAGGCTCAGGTAGGTCGCCTTCAACCCATTAGATCATCCATATGTGGTTCCATCATCCTGCAAAACTCAAAAGACCTTTCTCACTCAAAATCAAGTTAGCGGGATGAGCGTAGCTCAAGTTCGGGAATACAAGGCTTATGTATTTTTGGGTGTAGCTTTTACAATCTTCGAAAAATCTACGTTTTATCCTTCTTCGTATGCTGAAAATGTTTCAGCAAACCTATGTATGGGTAGAGTACCTTCCAATGAACAACTTTGCAATTCGGAGTTTCTGCGCAGGAACAGCCCTTCTAGGAGTTTTAAGCACAAGTCAGTTCTGACTCCAGTTGACTAGCCTGACTTGCAGAGTTGCAGACCTATGTGACTTGCAGAGTTGCAAACTTGCAGAACTTAGTCGCTTTACAGAACTTGCAGAACTTGACTTGAAAAAACTTGCTGAACTTGATTGGTTAGGTGTGACCTGAAGTTTGTAATGACTTGATTGATTAAGAAGCTTAAGTAATTAAGCTTGGAGCTTAATAGACAGGCAACGACGAAATTTGTGGGGGGAGGGGGGGCCATTTTTTCAGCCAACGACGCAAATTTCAGAGATGTCTGGATACCTCGTGTTGACGATTTGAAGCTTAAAGCTTCTCTTAAGCTTTCTAAGCTTTAAAGTTTAAAGCTTGGAAGGTATGAAAATGGTGACTTATCTCTGTGTAACCACGACTTGATGTAGGAGAGTTGGGAGTGGTCCTCCGCCTCTGCAGACCGGTCCTTCATGATCCAATGATGGAAACAGGGGTTCTTGATCGCTAGAAGTCTGCCTGTATCGACGATTCGCGACGAGATTGACCGTAGAGCCCGATCATTCCAGGAGCTCCGCCTTTGCACGAGATGGGTAACGATTAGAAGCTCTTGATCTCAGCTTCGCTCTGATACCACTGGTGCGCAGATCGGATGTTGTATGCTCACGTAGTGAATCCCGGAAGGTCCCCAAGAACAATAGAACTCTACTTTTTGCACAAATTACAAGGTAAAAAGCATGAACGACAAGAGCAAGAGACCAATTGGGTGCAATCTCCCCCCATGCCTTGTGTGAGCGCTCCACAAAGCATGTATTTTATGTATTATTCATCTTCATGCTCAAATAATAGCCTGAATTACAAAATAGCAAGCTTTTAGCTTTTGAGTTTGCTTTTACACAAAAATAGGAATAAAGCTAATGGACGGTGCCCAAAGAGTCTGGCACACCCAATACAATGTCCAAATCGAAATAACATAATCGTGCACCCATGCGTATACAAAATAATAATAAATATCCGACGCCTCAATAAATAGACGTGATAAAATATAGGCGTGGCGCCTATCAAAATATAATCCATAAATCGAATACTCGCTATCCTCCAATGCTTTCCTCCGCCACTGCTGATATCTCTACACATCAACTGAAGCATTCACAATCGTTAGTAAAATAATATAATTAAACCGACAAAAGTGAATACCTAGCAGTCTTCAGCTACATAAATAAATCAACTGGTTAGAAATAAATCCTAACCTTAATTTATTACGAGTGTGCACTCTAAACTCATAAACGTTTATGAATTTAATATGCATTTTGCGGAATCACCCGCTATGGAATCACCCATGTACACACTAAATTAATGAAACGCCCGAAAAGGACATGCGTCCCCATCAACTTCTCACACAAAGAATCCACTTTGTGTATGAGCCCCAGTCATCAAAGTTTACGGAATCCACCATAAAACCTCACAGAATCCACCGTGGCACGGAATCCATCGTGAAATATGCCTCTTGGCATCAGCTTCCTAGTATTGATTACCTTTACTCATTGGGTCTCCTTTTCGGCAGCCATAGACGACTCTCTCGAGCTCCCATCACTCCCTGGTTTTTTGAGCACCTAGTCGGTCCATTTGGGCACCCTCAGGGCATTCCTTCAAAGGTATTGAAGCATTCTTTCGAGTGTTTATTTCAGTTTGTAGGGTATAGTAGGAAGGGACTGCAAAATTTTCATTTTTTACTTCATCCCTCCCTTGGCACTCAATGGCAGCCTAATTTCCTTGCTGAAAATACTCAATTTTAACAACAAATCTTTAATGTAATAGAGTGGGATGAAGCTATCTTACATGCCTTTGGTTATGCCTCTTGGTTTCGGGCTATGTCTTTGGGATATGCAATGAAGTATTGACCTTCGGGGTACGACATCGAGCTTGTCTTTGGTTTCAGATCTTCATTTGAGCTTGAGCTTGGTTTTGGAATGAATTTGATGCACCATCTTCGATGTACATATGGCATGTATGTTACCTATGTCTGACCGGTCTTGACATGCTGGCCTATGCCACTACTGCATGCTAGTTACATTGTTTGGAGCCGATTGCTACTAGAGCCTTGTCTTGGCTTGCGTTTGGATTCCTAGAACTTACTTGGGATATTTCTTGACTTGCCAGAGTTGTATTTGGGATACAGTTGATGTCTATGGATGCTATCATTGGAGGCTACATAGCCTATATGCTCATGATGTCTTATTGATACTTGGTCTTGGATCTTTCATTACTGGTGCTATCATATGCCTTTCTTGAGCTTCTTGGCTTGTTCCACATGGATTTTGTACCAGTGGGAGCATCATTGGATGCTTGACAGACATTGAGTGGGTGGTTTATGCTATTGAGCTTTGAGTCTTCTAAGACTAGGATCTTCTTCACTTGGATGTTGCATGGTTGATATGCCGTGGTCCGCATATATGTACTTGGGCTAATTTGGGCTTTGCACTCCCTGAGCATACACCTCCTTAGGTCAGGTCTTGCCAATGTTGTGTACACTTTGCCATATTACACAAGGGGTGTGCCGTCTTACTGATGGATTCATTTGACATGCTTGGGTGTTTGCTCGATATCCGTATGACTATCACATGCTTATTTATGCCCGCTTGATGCTGGTTATGCTTTGACAGTTAGTGGTTGCCTTGATGCATTTATTTTGCCTACAGTTTACTCTCGTGTTGTACCTAGCTGTAATTTATTACAATAAGCAGTTATGCATGGACTGGCGTGGAATTTTCATGCTAAATCATCTTGATTTTATGTACTTTTAATGGTACTTGGTGGGTAGCATCAATGGCTATTAATTTGTGATCATTTTGCCTTGGTTTTGGTGGTATTTTGACTGTTCACAGCAGAAAATAGCAAGCAGTTTTGAATTGTCTGCACCATTTTGGACTATAGTTGGCATCTTCTTCCACTGAGAGTGCTATCTTTAACATCGTTAAGCTTGATGGTATGAATTATGCCTATTAGAAGAGTCAAGTTTGGCAGGTATTGGTGCAGAAATCGCAAATAAAGCCACTAAGGGTGCATGGCGAGTAGCCTGAAACTATGATTAATGAGACGAATGGGATGAGCTTGATGAGTTATGCAAGTCCACCCTTATCTTGTCTCTCGTTGAATAGATGCATTACAATGTGGTTGAGGAAGCACAGAGTGCTTGGCAGCTTTGGGATAAAATCAAGAATCTCTATGACAAGAAAAGTCCAGCAAGTCAGATGTATTGGTTGAAGCAACTTATGGACCTACACATGAAGGAGAATATGACAATGTCTGCTCGTTTGAGCCGGTTCCATGCTATTCTCAAGAACTTGACTTCGCAGGGTATTACCTTGAATGATGATGTCACTCCATTGTTTTTGCTTAGGACTCTAAGTGAGTCATGGGATGTATTCCGCATTGCCTTATGTGCTCATGCTACTATTTTGAACTTGCCTGATGTAGAGAGTGCTCTTCTACAAGAAGAGATCAACCGTAAGGACTTGGATGTCTCTCATGTGTCGCATGCTTTGACTGTTAGAGGCAGAGATGGTAATGGCAAGAATGACCATGGCAGAGACTCGTAGAAGTCTAGGTCTAAGTCGTGTGGTAAGTCGTGCAGTAAGTCTTGTGGGAGAAATGCTAATGTGACATGTCATCTTTGCAGCAAGAAGGGTTATATATGCCCACAATGTCATCAGTTGCACAATGAAAAGTGCAAAGAGAAGGGGAAAGACAAAGTATAGGAAAAGTCCTCTAATCGTAGCATTATGCCTGCAAAATCCAATGTGAAAATCGAGGAGATAAATGTCATGCAGATTGATGACTCCGATGGAGAGTACATACTTGCAACTAGTTCTTGTGATGCTACGTCGTTGACTGGTGTTCACTCTATGTATGCATAGTGCTAGCTTTTGGATTCTGGTGCTTCATTTTATGTTATACCATGCCGTGAGTGGTTCCACTCCTACCGCACTGTCTCTGGTTCAGCTCGCTTGGGTGATGACAGGTCACTTGCTATTGTTGGCATTGGGGATGTATGATTGCAGTTCTCTATTGACAGTATTTTTTTGTTACAAGATGTATGTCATGTACCTACGCTTACATGCAATCTTATGTCTGCAGGGTAGCTTAATGATGCTGGGTTTTATGTTTCATTTGGGGATTTTGCTTGGAAGATCACGTGTGGTAGACTTGTGCTTGCTAGAGGTGCCAAACCTGGCAACCTCTATCCTCTTGTAGTTGATGGATCCTTTGTTGACCATGTTTTGTTAGTGGGTTCCATCCCACATGTATGTCTTTGGCATGCTCATTTGGGCCATATGTCCTTGAAGGGAATTAAAATGCTTTCCGTTTTGCAATACTTATCGCCCCTTGACTACGCATGTTTTGATCCATGTGAGCATTGTCTTTATGGTAGACTGACTAGGGATACGTATAAGAAGTCTGGTAGGACACACATGAGTGAGCCCCTAGCATTGGTACATTCGGATGTCTGTGGGCCCATGCCGTGTCAGTCTATGGGTGGTGCAAAGTATTTTGTGACATTAATTGATGATTTTTTGCGTAAAGTCTGAGCTTATCCCATTAAGCTTAAGTCAAATGTCTTGGTTGTATTTTAGAGATGGCTTGCATTGGTTGAGAACCAAACTAGGGATAGGCTAAAATGCCTTAGGACTGACAATGGGGGAGAATATGTGTCATGTGCTTTTGAGTAGCTATGTGAAGAGAGGGGTATTAAGTGTCAATTGATCGCCCCCTTTACCCCACCCTAGAATGGTTTGGCTAAGCGAATGAATAGAGCCATCTAGGAGCGTGTACACAGTATGCTTAGCTATGAATGCTTACCACAGAGCTTTTGGATTGAGGCAATTAGTACAGCTATGCATGTCATAAATAGATCACCTTCTAGTGGTTTGGATTTCCAGGTTGTAGAGGAGGTATGGACTGGGAAACCTTCGTCTTATGCGCATCTACGTGCCTTTGGATGTGAGGCATTCAGCCATGTGCCCAAAGACATGTGTACTAAGTTGGATCTTAAGAGTGTCAAATGCATTTTCCTTGGCTATGGAGATGCAGGCAAGATGGGTTAATGCCTCTGGGATCCGCAAGGGCGAAAAGTCATCCGCAGCCAGATGTAGTCTTCCATGAAGACAAGATGCATAGGCATCATGAGAAGGTGGTAGAGATACACATGGTTATATTCTAGGAGGAGCCACGTGCTCCTGCACAGCCAATTGGACAGCTTGCAGCAGCAGTTAGTACACATGGCCAGGGTGTTGGATAGGTAGCAGAGCCTGTAGTGAGATAGACGTTCACTTGATAGATTTGAGCCCTCGATGCATTATGTCTTGGTTACATATGCAGGAGAGCCTCTCACCTATGATGAAGCTATGCACAGGGGTGACAGTCACTCCTGGGAGAGGGCTATGCAGTCTGAGATGGACTCCTTGCATAAGAATATTACTTGGGATTTGGTTGCATTGCCTCAAGGCAAGAAGGCTTTGCCATGCAAATGGGTGTACAAGCTGAAAAGTACCCCTAGAAACCCCAAGTCGACTTATAAGGCAAGACTTGTCGCTAAGGGTTTTAAATAGGAGCATGGAGTTTACTTTGATGAAGTATTTTCCCTTGTGGTCAAGATGACCACCCTACGCTTGGTTTTGGCCTTAGTCGCACAGCTTGACTTAGACATGTGTTAGATGGATGTCAAGTCTGCATTATTGCATGGGGATTTTCATGATGAGATATACATGGAGAAGCCTAAGGGCTTTGCAAAACCTGGCAGGAAGCACCTAGTGTGCAAGTTGAAGAAAAGTATTTATGGCTTGAAGCAAGCACCTAGGGAGTGGTATCATAAGTTTGATGCCTTTATGCAATCATAGGGCTACAGTAGGAGTGCTATGGATCTGTGTCTTTACACGAAGAAGGCCCATGATGGCTCATTGCTTATTTTGGTACTTTATGTGGATGATATGTTAATAGCAGGGAAAGCTCATGATGAGTTGGATGTTCTTAAATCTTAGTTGAAGAAGAGCTTTGAGATGAAGGATTTGGGACATGATTTTCACATTCTTGGTATGCGCATTAAGTGCGACAAGCATCAAGGACTACTCTACCTCTCACAGAGGGAGTATATTCATAAAGTCCTTGAGAATTTCCGCATGCATGACGTGAAGCCTATTGGCTATCCATTACCTTCTTATGTGAAGGTTTCACAGGCCGATTGTCCATAGACAGATAAGCAGAGGGCCGAGATGGCCAAGATCCCTTATGCATCAGCCGTGGGCAGTTTGATGCATGCCATGATAGCCACTCGTCCAGATATTGCCTTTGTTGTTCGTGTTGTGGCATGTTATATGGCTACATCTGGCAAGAAGCATTGGGATGCCGTGAAGGGTATCATGAGATACCTGAAGGGCACAATAGATATGTGTATTTGCTATGGCAGCTAGGATACAAGAGTTGTGGTACACAGACTCCGGTTATGTAGGACAAGCAGATAGTAGGAAGTCCACTTCTGGCTATGTCTTCACCTATGCTAGAGGTGTTGTTTCTTGGATGTCCAGGGTTTAGAAGTGTATGACTCTCTCTACCATTGAGGCCAAGTATGTTGCGGCCACTGAGGCTTGTAGGGAGGCCATATGGTTGGGCTGTTTGATTCATGACCTTGGGATTGATGCTACACCTACACTGTATTCAGATTCTATGAGTTCTATTCAACTAGCCAAGAATCCGGTCTTCCATGCGAAGACAAAACACATTGAGGTGAGGTATCACTTCATACGTGGGGTCGTGGAGGACAAGTCTGTTGACCTTGTCAAGATCTCCACTGACGAAAATCCTACAGATCTTCTCACGAAAAGCCTCACTATTGAGCGCTTTGCCTTCCTCAGTAGATTGATGGGCGTTGGCTTGGATGATGTTTTTCCTCATCCTGTTGTACATGTGTACATTGTACTGTCTTTTCTTTTTTCTTTTCACTCCTCACTAGGGCAGATTCACCTTTAAGTGGAAGGCTGTTGGGGGTAAAGGCACCTCTGTCTAGCCACTTGTGTATTACTACACTGACAATACCCGCCACTGCACACTGCAGGTGGCGGGTTCCCGTCACCTGCACTTTATTCTTTATTCTTTTAGTGACAGTTTGAATAAAGGAAATCCCAGTCACACATTGTGACTATTGGAGTTCCCATTTGTGTCTCTCTCTCTTCTTGCTCTTGCTCTCCGCCATAGCTTACTTCCAAGCAAGCTTCGATCCTTCTCACCTTTCAGTAAATTGATTCATCAACCAGCACATAATTCTTCATCAACAACTCAGTTCATCGTAAACCATCACTTCATCAACAACACATCAATGTGTTTCCAATGTTTAGGCTCAACCACCTTGGTGCACTAGATCTCTTGTGAGCCAGGTTTACCATTCCCCATTGACCTTTCGATCTCTTCTCCTTCCATTTCAACTTTGAAAGGCTTCCTGCCAAGTTGAACAAGACTAGTACCATGCTAGAAAAGATATAAAGGAAAAACAAAAAACAGAAAAACAACAAAAACCAAACAAAAAGAATATCAACCATTGGTTACATCTTCGTAAGTTCGGCAACAACAAGAGTGAGGTCTTGCTCTTTCATATGAGGGCCTTCAAATTAACTTACAAGTTAAACATAAATGACCAAAGGTTTAAAATTTGTCCATGCTACCTTCCTTGAATCAATAGTCTTAATGTCGAATTTGTTGAGATAGTACTCTCTTCTGTCGATACCTATCTCCTTCCATTCGCTACTACTGAAGACAAAATGTATGAGTTTTTGAAATGCAAAGGCCTTATTGAGTGGAATGAAACCAATGACCCTTTTTTCAATAGTTTTAGAGGAGCCATCAAGAAGTTAAGGGTTTCCTCCAAACCCATCTTTTGCCTTCTCTTTGCAAACAATTGTAAAAATCTCTACCCTAATTACAAATTTGGCTACTCCCTGCGCCTCTTTTAGAGCCAAGTATAAAATCTGATCATCAAACATTATAGAGTCGGAAAGTCAATATAAATATTATTGAATTCATTATAATGAACCTATTTTTTATTACCCTTTAAATTGACTTTGATATGAGAAGGATCACCTAAAAACCCCATCACTTTACCATTGATTCTTTGTAAAAAAGTCTTCACTAATGATGGACTTGGAAGAGAACAATTCAACACTTGTTTCGTTTTATATTGCATTATTTGAAAAATTTGTGTATATTTATCTCAATCGATACCAAGTATATCTAGATTCTTCTATACTTCCTCATTATACAAATAATAATGCTTAAAGAAAAAAGTCAAGCATTGTCTCTTTGCTTTTGTGAATTTCTTTCTCTCAAGAATCTCCATTGGAACTATTGAAGGGAAATGGTTATAACAAAATTAAGATGCTTTTGAACCATCCCTATCACAAATATTGGTTGAAGAATAAACCTAAACAAGATCAATATTACAAAGCAATTGACATTCTAAACAATACTATATTGAACATTTCTCGTGTAATACCTTGCTCCTCAAAGTCTTTTACTACAACCACCACCTCCTCGTTTAAGTTTTTAATATTTTTAAGAGTTTTTAAATCAAATTTGATGATCTAAAATAGTTTGTTTATATTGATATACTTTAACTAGTTTCTCCAATGGATGGATCTTCTATTGATAATCATGTATTTTTTGCATTTTCTTTTTTTAAAATAAATTATTATTTAACCTTAGAACATCCGTGTGTGTGTGTGTGTGTGCGTACACACACGCAAAGAGATTAAGTGTACACCATGGAAAAACATTATAAAGGTATACTATTTTTTATAGGATCTTTAGGATATAATCTTCCATCCAACCAAATATCAAGTTATTTCTTTCCTTGAAATCTCAACACATGCTTAACAAGCTCTAAAACAATGTTGGGCTTTGTTCTTTTTCTAATTGATCCATACTCACTTTCTAGCTCAATATGAAGATGATAAAGAGCTATTTTGGTAGTAATGCAAAGATTGTTGAATGATTGATCCATAGTAAGGATGTGTTTAGAAGATCACTTTGAAAAAACTATGTGAATTCAAAAAAGAAGAGCAAGCAAGAAGACACTAGTAAGATGGAGGAGAAAGGAATAAGGCAATGAAAATGGAGGGAGCTAAAATCAAAAGTCAAAAAGTTTAAAATTGAATATTCAATCACTTTTATGATGAAAGGGCAAATGCTAACCCTCAACTTAGAAGTAGAAAATGCAACAATTGCAACCCAATGTTGTTGCTCAAACCAAAAGGGTAGATGAAAAAGGAAAAAAAAATAGAACCATCTAATGCTGACCTAAGGCAATTTCAAGGCCATCCAAATATCCAAAAGAGTCTAGATTTAAAGAACCCAATTTTGCCAAGGTGGAAACACAAAGCATGACAAGAAATCGGATCTTAAAGGAAGGCAAGGAAATACGAGAGGTCCAACAACTGCCATATGAGAGCATTATCAAATCCACATCTGAGACCTCTACATAAACACTTGCTTCCAATAAATCCAAGGATCCCTATTAACCACCGTTTGTGTCCCCTTCAAGTTAAAAGTTTCAAAAAGCCCCAATGATTAAGAAGGCAAAAGTGGATACAAGTGCAACAATAATTTTAGCACTTGTAATTTTTTGACATTCTTAAAAATGTGCTAATGATAGTTGGATTCACTCACGTGCAATTTGTAAACTCATTTTTGAGTTGAAACAATGACACGTAATAGTTAGAAGGTTGCAAACACAACGCCTCCATTCACTGAGAGTTTGAGACGATCCAACTAATCTAAGTTGTATGCATAAAATTAAAAAAAGACCAATTTTGGGCCAAAAAGAGGAGAGGTGCCCAATTTTGCAAGGGAGCCCTCATTTTGAAAACCCAATGTATAAAAGTAAAAAGTGAATGGATAATATCATTATATTTTGTATAAATGTGAGAGAGTCTCATCTCTTACTTCTAGCTTCTTGCACTTGCTTGTGTGGAGAGAGTGGGAGTGTGAGGGAGAGCAAGGGACTGGTTTAGATGAGCTCTTCTCCTCTCCTATCTTGTTCATCATCATCTTCTTCTCCCATTTCTTTGTTGCAGAGCTTGCATTGATCGATTTGAGGCAATGGAAAGAGAGCGTACTTGAGGAGTTGCATTCAAATCTTGGAGTCATGAATGCATCTTCCATCCTTAACTACAACGAGAAGGTGAGTCAATGAGTTCACTATACTCATCATTGCTGAATATTTCATGATTTTGAGGAAAAGATATGGGAGAGGATGTTGATGAGAAAGAGCATGTAATAGTTAGGTGAGAGATAGTCGTAGTCCATCAAGTCTAGTATTGAGCTTGTGAAGGTAGCGATATTTTGGTTCCATTGCTAGGACACGGTGGAATCAATAATTAAGACATACATTCTTTTTATTACTAGGACACAATGGAATCGATCATTGTTAGGACATGATGATATTGATAATTGAGACATACATTCTTTTTATTGTGACACATAATATGAACTTGCACTCTAAAACAATACCCCAATTAGATTAGGAAGAGTGGATCAAGAGGGAACCGATTTACTTTTGGGTTTGTTCATTTTTCTCTTTCATAGATTAGCATCAAATAGTATTTGGGATAGAATATTTCAAAAGCTAAAGTTTAAGGTAGAGAAATCTCCAAAGACAAACTCAAAGATATTACTATCTATTGTATTAGGGGAAAAATGTAAGCAAAGCCTTCTATGATGTTGTGTTTATAAGAAAAGAGGGAAGTGGACCCTTTCTGAGTGTTTTTGTTTTAAGTTTCGGGGAAAATCAATGTAGTAGAGGAGGAAAAAAAAAAGGAGGAGAACAAGGACTACTTGCTTCCAATAGCTAAGCTCCAGTCATGGCATCATAGTCTCTAATGATGCCAAGTATCTAGAGTATAGGCTCCTTCTATCTCTAGTATTTGTGGGAAAAGATACAGCTATTTATCTTCCTCTTGCTATTAGAGTTTCTAGCACCCATTGTTAGCACTTGGGCACAAGCACTATAGTTTCCTCCTTAGCCTACATCTCAGCCATCATCCAAAGGCTATCTACATCAGTCTCAGCCTGACATTTGAATGGCATGCCTATCATCACAAGTATTATTGACCTCTCAAACTCGGAGTAGGAAGACATGGTGAAATGGACAACTACTCATGCACTAGAGCTCAACCCCCTATCATGGCCCCCACCTCTTGGCCAGCTTCATGATTAGTATCCCTTGTGGATGTGCATAAGGTTCCTTAGCCACAACACCCAATTATCCTACTTAGAGATCCAACTACTTGGACGTGTGTGCTTCCTCCGGGGCTTGGCTCCCTTTGTTTGTAGCCCATGGCCATGACATCAACCACTCAGCTTAATAGCCTACCTAATTAGTCAACTCAAACATCTATGGTGGTTGGGACTATTCACACTATTCGGATGGCCACCACCCCTACACTTGACCATTGTCATCCACAAAGGCCAAGTGTGCCAACCTTGCCCCGCTACTTTGAACCACTAAACCATGTCATATGGCCCACTCCTATTGCATGCCCCTTGGCCACTATAATGAGCCTTGACCCATGAGAAGGACAAGCCCCTTGGCCACTATAATGAGCCTCGACCCATGAGAAGGACAAGCCATGTGCTTCCCACCATCATATGCACTCAACTCTCCATTATTAGCTTGGTTGTGTGGCATTTTCACTCCCATGACTGCCATGCCTAGTATGACAACCCCTCAGTCCACCTTGTGGCCATCCTTGCATTCGTCATCTCAAGCCATAGTCAACCATGTAGGCCCACCCATGGCATATAGTTATGCCACCCTAAGCTCTTTGGCCACCCTCGTGGCCTTGACCTTTGGCTATAGCCTTTGGCACATGTGATGTTTCTTCTCAGTCTAATATCAATGCTCTTGACCCTCCATACACATGCACGCCTCTTGAGGCTATCACCCAAGGACTTGAATAATCAAGGCAAGCCAACTTGGAGCTCACACCATCTCTTCGTTAAGGTGTGAAGAATGCTTTTGGTTTAGCAAAGGTCAAGGATAATGTTACAATGGTACCATGATGTAAAAATGTATCGCCTAAGGTCATACATTTAACCTACGAGTGCACTTTTGATAGTACACAACATGTGGGCATGGACATTTGAAAAGTCTCCTTTAATCAAGGATGAAATTTCAATTACCACTTTTATATGAAGCAATTTTGTAAAGCTAATACCTCCAAATCCAACCATTAACTTTGGAGAAGTAAGAATATGAAATATTCACCTTTTTATGCACTTGACTATTAGGATTTTTCACATCTGATTTCTAGATCTTTTTGTACATCCAAAAATTTTGTTGGTTGCTTTATTACAAAAAAGGACTACACCTATTTACACACCTAAGAAGCTCACTATTTGGAGCCACCACTATGATCTCATGGTAGGATTGGGAAGAAGAATTGCTTCCCACTTAATGGAGCATCCATGTACCAATGGGTTTCTTGAGATTCCCTCACAATAGAAAGTTATATTATCTATTATGAGTAGCTAGATTATCATTGAACACATAGCCCACCAACACAGTCCAACTATGTCCAAGACTATGAGAGTGATAGTAGAAAATAAACACCATAGACATATACTATTGGAGAGAAGGAGTGATATCAAGTGTAGCTCACACTCTCAACATTCTAGCTATCATTGTATCAAAGCCAATTGACATTTAGTCATACATCAAACAAGTTCTCTATTCATTGTGAGAAATACCACTCGTTATTTCTCATACATTTTATTACCATTCTTTACTAAACAATTGACTATACCAAAAGTGCTTTCATATATTTATAAAAGTGCTTTTGTGTTTGGAGGAGCACTTTTGTCTTTGTAAAAGCTGTTTGTCTATCTATGTGTACAAGCACTTTTGTTTGTGTAAAAATTACATTTTTGAGAGTAATGTTATCATTATTGTGCTATTTCATTGAGCCATATATCTTCTCCTATTACATGTCCCCTTTTCACATGGTATTATCGCAAGTATCATAGATCTTGCCTAGGGCGAGCCTTGTTTGTGTGAAAATCCCCATTCATTGCATTATTTGCTTCAAGCTAGACATGGCACCTAGTCTACACAAATTGCATTTGGAGAGAGCTACTAATTATGCCACTTGGAAAGCGAAGATGGAGTCACTCCTCTTCTTCCAAGATTGCTAGGAGTAGGTTTCAATGGATAGACCAAGATCAACTAAGGCTAGTGGAGAAAGTTGGCCAAATAGCATAAGAAGATCATGTTTACTATATAGATGATGAAGCTAAGTATCAAGGATGATCTTCTCGGCCATCTAATGGATGTGAAGACTCCCAAGAAAGCTTGGGTGGACTTCAAAAATATATGCGAATCAAAATATACAACAAGACAAATAGCTTTGAGAGTTGAGCTAACTAACACAAAGAGAAATGAAGGAGAGATTGCCACAGAGGTCATCAAAAGAGTCACGGATCTAGATTAACTATTCAAACCATGAGCTATCTACAATCATCATTCATAGTTCGAAGGAAGGAATACGATTTCACATTTCTCATGTGAAATATTTCACTAAGTTGGATTCTACTCACAATGGTAATATCTATACTATAGATAGTATTTCTATTTTTATTGCAAGTAAAGGAGATATACTTCTCTAGTTGAAGATAGGGCCAAAGAAGACACTTGGAGATGTTCCCTTGGTAGTCTCATTGATTAAGAACCTAGTGTTAGTTGGAGCCATGACTAAAAAAGGCTTCAAAATGAAGATTTGAAGGCCAATAACACCTCATTCAAGACATAAAGGATCACTATAAGTAGTGGCCAAAGGAAAGAAGCATGGGAAACTCTTCAAACTTGATGGATTACCTTTAGCATTTTGCAACTATACAAGATGAAAGAGCAGCCCCTCCTTCTCCTACTATACTATTATATAAAAATTATGGATACACTTAACATGTAGGTTTCCTCTAGCCCCATATAGATAGGAGAAGAAAATGGATTCATTGTTGACAAGTCATGCAGTTATTTGTCCACTATGGGCTCAACATCTTGGAGGTGTGTCTAAGTCTCTTTCACCCAGTTTTTCACTATCAATAATATCCAATTGTTGGGTATTCTCCAACTTTGGCACTCCCTCTCTTGCTTGTTTTGGGAGTAGAAGTCTCTACTTGTATCCCTTTCATCAAGGTTGTTGCATTGTCGATTTTAAGTATTAGTTTTGCTTTGGTTCTCTTTTTCATTTCTTTAGATTATTTTTGCCTATGGATGAGGCATCCAAGTTCTTGGGTTTGGGCACCACAATGCCAATGTGTTTTGTTTGAGCTCTAGTCATGACATTTAAAGGGATAGGTGTGGCATTCTCATCAAGTGTTTTGACACTAAAGAGTCTAAGTGGCACTGATGGTACAATTACTGAGGTAGTGGATGGTTTTTTCCTAGGGCAATCAATGTACATGTGTGTGACACCACATTCTAAACACCTCAAATTTGCCTTGTCTTTATTCACTTGCTCCCTTTTCGGATATTTAGATGATATATGTGCATGGTGGTCACATGTCCAACATGTCTGTGGTGCTAGTGGTGGATTTCCTCCCATACCTTGACTCTATCCCCTATCTAAAGCCATGACAAGAACTCGCCTGTGGGGGCTTTCGCTCAACCGCCAAGACCCACGGACCGCTTATTGATTCAAGCGTTCCAAGCCGAGCACTAATGGCTACCTCTCACATAGCCGACGCACCATCCATATCTACGGGTGTAGTGAGCTTACCTTGATGCCGTTCGAGTTACCTCCTCTCCCGCACACTCCGGTAGCTCCACGATCCAAGTGCAAGCTCCAAGCAAGCTCCATCCTCAAGCTCCACGCTCCAAGCTCCATCGCCGCGAGCAAGAGAAGAGAAGAGAAGAGAAGAGAAGAAGAGAGGAGAAGATGGAGAGCTTCTCCTCCTCGGTCCCTCACCCTCACACACTCACTCCCTCACACTCTCACACTCCCTCTCTCAAGCACAAGCTCAAGCAAGCAAGAAGAAGAAGAAGAAGAAGAAGAAGAGGAGAGCTACTTTTGGCCACACACAAGAATGAGCTTCTCATTCACTTTTCAACTTTATATACAAAACCCTAAATCCCTTTTGGGCGGTCATTCCCTTTTTCCCCTTTTTACATGGCCGGCCATAGCCTAGGCCCTTTTTTCCATTGTCCTTCTATCTTCCTAGCTTCCTTTCCACCGCTCGTCTACATTTACAATTTGCACGGGTGAGAGCCCGGCGCTCTTTTACAAGATTTAAGGGTGCGTCTTTTTATTTTAAAATGCGCCTTTCCCCTTTTGCCTTTGCCTTGGACTTTTAAGGTTGCCCTTGCGCTTTTGGCCTTTTCTCCCTTTCTTTCTTCAATCGGGCTACCTTTTTTCCGCCATTGCCCTGCGTCTTTTCCACTTCTTTTTGCTTTCTTCGTGTTGGGGTTAACATTACCCCCTCCTAGACGAGTGCCAGTCCCATGGCACTCACCGTCGTAGGTAGCAGGCTGTAGCATGCACCGAAGATGTGGGTGACAAGGACGCATGTGGTTTCCATGGAGGAGTGTTGATGGTGGTGTGGCAGAAGGTCCTGGGGGCCTGTTGGTGGCCAAGGTGGCTGGTGGAAGGTTGTTGGAGTTGGTGGTAGGGCCATGGTGTGTTGGGGATTGCATTGATGGTCAGCACAAGTGTTGGTTTGTTGGGGATTCTGCACATCTCGATTCTTTGTGGGCTTGTCGGATGGTAAGAGATAAGCATTTAGAGTTGGGTGTTGATGAAGATCGAATGACACGTTCTGTGGAGTCTTCAACACCTGCAATTTGAAAACCTCTCGTGTGGTCTCTCCCTAAGGGGTAGTGCTAGTCTTCTTATCGTGCACAAGACATATTTGATTAGTTTGGGAGACAGGTCGAACTCTAAGCAAGCTGAGAGTATTGTCCTGCACTTGAGGACCCAAACGGTGGATATACTTCGGTGCAAATATTATGTGAGTGCTCGTGCATACTTAGATATTACATAGTTAGAAGACCGCGGGCTAGTTTCTCATAACAATGCGTGGATGAGGCAAAGTTGTCCGTGTTGAGAAGAAGTACACGTGAAGGTATATGAGACATCCTTTGCATTGTGACTGCATGACTGAGCATAATTGAATACAGGGACACCGCACTTTCAGTAGCTGGAAACTATTGGACGTGGTTGGTGAGTACGGTGTACTTTTCATGGCCAATCGTGCGGTGCTTATCACCACTGATTGCAATGGTAATAAGGCAGAGTGCAAAAGAAAATTGTGCAAGTGGGTCAGGGTGACAGGTCTAACCCTAGGTGAGACAAGCTCCCCAGGTATGTCTTGCCCTTGATGTGCCCTGAACAATTGTGGGTGATTGTAGGGGGCTAGGGGACTAGGGACGAAGCCGGTCGACCAAGGTCACCAGACGTACCTAATTTGAGGACCCCTAGGTGCTGTGCTATGATCGTGGGTGCTTATTATTTTTTTCCATTCATTTCTTTTCCTTTTCTTTTTCCTTTCTTTTCGTTTTTTTTTTTTTGAGTTACCTGAGTACAACCATTACAATATGTTGAGGCTATCAGCCTTTCAATGGGTTGGAAAATGTCAAGCTTCGAAGGCTCAGAAAATGGATAGTACAATGATCATTGTGCCCTAGCCTCGTTGTTAGAGAAGCAGTTGGCGAAAGGGGGAGATACACTTGAGATATTGCAATCCTCCTTGCGGCGCATGCGATGTGGGTACAATTGAGGTGACGATTGCCGTGAGCCAACTATAGAGCTTGACCCAGAAAGGAGGCGTGGCCCAGGGATGTTTTGTGGGCCATGCACTGTGGGTGATTGGCAAGGGTGCTTTCGGCAGCGTAACTTTGCCGCGGCTCGTTGTGGGGTTGTGGGTGTTGTGGTGATTGGGCATTGAACATTTTCGCACAAGGACCTATATTATCCTGCATCCACTTGTCGCTTCATGAGAGCATATGCATCGTGTATGCCGCAACTATAATAAACCAGTGCAATGCAAGGAGACAACACTTATTTGAATTCTATGGTGTTGACTAGACATTTCTCACCTGCACTTGATTAGCTTTTTCTTTTGCTCAAGGCATAGCATATATTAATCGCAGATATGCTAAGTTCATACAAGTCAGGAACATGTCAACACTTAACAAGTCGGGAACACTCAACCATTTAAAACAAAAAGTCCTGGCAAGTTATCATTTGATAAGCTTCTTATGCATTATGGGCTACTCGATTTGTACGAGGCGGGGCGAGTCTGGATGGCCGGGTGATTGGGGCTCTGCTGGTGTGGGACTCCCATGGGGGTGAGCAGGAAACATGTCGACCGGGATATGAATGGTGTAATCCCGGCTCGCTACCGTCTCCAGAATTTCTTTAAATAATTCATTAAATTCTTCTTTTTCCCGAGCTGCCCTTTCTGCCTTTGAGCGTCTGGGGCCCGAGCAGGAGCTGGGAGTGCGTACGACTAGTGTTGCGGCCTGTTGCGGGTTTCGAGTCTCGACTTTCTTGACTCGAGGGTTCTTCGGCCTTCGCCCTGGGCAATGTCGCTTAGGGCCTCGCTTCTTGGCATACCTCTTGATGGTGGGCACATAGCGCTCTGGTGGAGGGGCGCATGCCACATGCTCCCGCCTTTTGCGAAGAGCGTCTTTGCAAGCCAACTCTCCATGACTCTCCATGCGTTCCGCCAAAAGAGGGAAGCCTGCCAGATGCCATCCAAGGGTCAGACCTGGATATAGGATACAACTGTTTGCATGGAAGGGATTTTAATGTGGTTTATCAAGCACATGTGACAAGAAGGGGAGGGGTGAGGCATGCAGTGTTTTGTCGTAATGGAATGGCCTCCATGATGATGTTCGTTTTGCCTCCAGCCATTAGCCAATATTGGCTTATGCTAAGTTGTGTGGACTGGTTGTCATGGAGTGGGATAGGGCACATCCTTGGAAGGATAGACCAAAAAGGGAAGAAGGTGTATAGAGAGGGGCTGCACCCTGTCTACACCATCAGTGTTGTTGGTCAAGGCTTCCTATGGCGGTAACATGGGATGCATGCCCTTCACTTGGAGGTGGGGGCGGTCACACGGCTTTTAAATGTGTGATGAGAAGAGGACTTGAGGAGGTTAGCCTGTTAGAACCAACTCTTCTCCCTGCGCTTGACTATCATTACTTGTGTGTGTTGATATTGTTTATACAAGGTGACACAAAAATCAGTGTTTATTTATATACATATCTATGAATCCATGTCACTTCACGAGGATAAGAACCAAGTGTAGAACTCGGGGTTGTACCGGAGCATGGCACACACATCTAGTATTCGTGGCAGGTGACTTAATACTGATAGATATTTTGCCACGTCGAGTAGCATAGAACCTTGACCGAGTCTACTGGCAATATGTAACTCCCCTTTGGTGAGAACCTTATCAATCAAAGGGCCCTGTAGCCTAGTCCCAGCCAAGTCCGCACGCCGAATGTCAGTGAGCACTCGAAGGACCGCCATTTGGCCAATCGCTCTTCTGAGATCGTCATGATCTGAGCCCCTAGTTCGGCCATTACGACGCGGCTTTCACACCAACGTTGCTCAAATTGACTCTGGCCTGCTGACAGTCGCTTTAGTAGCTCTATGTCTACGAGATTCGGTCGACAGAGCACTTCATTGAACGTGACGGTTAAGCATAGTTCGTCAGCCTCCTCGTCAGGGATGAGTCGCATCTGTTCATGCAGGAGCCTGTCGTAGTGCCCGTTAAGATGTTCTTGTTCTTCCCATGATAGAGGAAAGCTCAAGTACTCTCCAAGCTGCTCCTTGGGGATCGTGCCCACGTCCGCAAGGACGTAGACACGTGCGACCAATTTGAGCTTAGCCTCCAACTCAATTAAGCATTCTGCGACATTTCTATGTTCAACGAGGGCTTGCTCGGTTGCTATCTCATGCAAAGTTCTAAGAGTTTCCTTAGGCTTTAGCATGGCTGGGGGCTCAGGCCTAGATGAGCAAGATTGGTCAACGCTAGGATTTCTTATGCTCTTGGGGTTCTCACGTTTCTCCTGAGGTTTTGCTACCATTTTGTCATGGTTTTTCTCGGATGTGACTGGTATAGATTTGTCACCCTGTTGTGACAGCGTTCTATCCACTGTTGATTGATCAATGTGAGTTCTATTGTCAGTGGATAGAGTGTTGCAAGCAACTGTTGATGGCAACTGTTGCTTTGGTTTGTCAGAGCACACAGGTGTGTCTGAGGTTTCACCGCTATTAGGAGAGGCATCAATGGGTTCATTGGTGGGTGGACTCGATGCTTTATTCATCTGCTCTCCAGCGCCCTTCGTCTCAATGTTCTTGGGGTTCACAACCACCTGCATCTGTTGCTGTTTTCTCTGCTTTCTCCTCTTTTTCTTGGTCAATGAAGGTGCCTCTCTCAATGACTCAGGACCCTGGGCTATATCGACCGTTGATGTGCTTGGTCGGGCCTCAGCATTTCCCTTCTCTAGTGTGTCCTTACGGGACATAGCCGTGGTTTGCTGAATAGCCTTGCCCGGTTGTGAGGGCACAACTGTCGCTCTTTTCGGAGAGTCTAGCTTTTCAACCAACTCCCTTGTGTTTAACTTCTCCGTCCTAGGCTTTAGGCACTTTGAAAGTGCTGGAGCTATCAAGGGATTTGGTTGCGACACCTCCTCCATAGGTAAACTACTAAGGACACGTTCCACAAGGGGCATTGTCACGGCCAAGGGCTGTGACTGCTGTGATCCCTGATTGGAAGTAGTAGCAACTAGTTCAGTGGGTTGGCTACCCTTGGTGGATTGCGGTGTCTAGTCCCTAGGGCGATGAGAAGTGGCTGTGTCTTTCGTTGGCCTTTGAGCACTCATTTGTGTAGATCGAACATGAGTTGATTTAGTCACATTAGGTTGCTCATGCATATCCTTGAGTCGAGAGCTACAGGTGGCATCATGCCCCGTCTCTTTGAAGTTTGGAAGCTTAGATGGAGATAGAGATTGGAATTGAGTAGTCACCCTTGACAACTGCTGTAGTGCTTCCTGTGTCTGTTTGGGAGAAGAGGGCGTAGGAGATCTAGGACTCCTAGGTGGATGTGGCACTAGCTAAATGATTTTCTCAAGGCTATTAGATGATTGTGCCTTTTGCTTTGTTGAGCGAATAGCCTTGCCATGAGCAATGTTGTGCCTATGATGTTTGTTCTCCCCTTGGGAAATCAAAGGCTCCTTGGGCACTAATGATTTTTGTGCACGCTCAGTGGCTGCGTCTGATGTTCGCTTGTCAAGCACACTAGGTTGAGGATCTACTTTTTGATAGGCCATGTTTGGTTTCTTGATTTCAGTAGTGATGGGCTCAATCACTCCAATATTTTTGGTTTGAAACTTGGCCGTTCGTTTAGTTTTCCTCCTACGCCTCTTTGCTTTGGACATAGTTTGGGCTTCTGATAGAGGTGGCCTAGCAGGGAGTTTGGGCACCCAAATCCATTGGTTACCTGCGTAGTATCCTTGAGCACGTAGCAACGCTTTGGATATCCATCGCGGTGTTGTCCTGACTCTCCATCGACGCCTCCGTCTATAAGGCTTGGGCTTCTTTCGTGGTCTTCTACGATACTTGTGAGTCCAAACCCTGTCCTTGGCCTTGTCTCTTGACCTTCTTGTTTCCGGCATGGCCTCACTGACTGGTTCTCGTTGTTCGACCTGTGCTTGTATCAACTCTTCCAACAAGTCCTTGCCCTCGTTAGTAGGCTTGACTGTTACGTCAGCACCTTCCTTGCCTTTCCCTCGAGGTTTGATGAGGTCACCCTTGCTAAAGGTTGTGACTATCCTCACACCCGGTAGTGTCAGGTGTATCCTCTGTGCTACATAGTCAGCCTCACACTTGGTCGCCCTTTTGAAGGGTCTTCCTAGGAGGGTTTCTTTCCTGTAGCTAGCACTTTTTGGGGGAACATAAAATAGGATAGGAAAGCTTTCCGTTTCAATTGTCGCAAGGATTTTGCACTTCCCCATAAGTGCTTGTGGGTGTCCCCCATAAGGGCTAAGAGTTGCACTAGTCGGTGTGAGCTCTGGTTGGCCTAGTAGGGTCCATGATTCATAGGTCAAGATGTTAAAATCTGCTCCTTCATCAATCAGAGCATCGATAGTATGCTCTCTTTTCGCGGTGAGTTTGACCCTAAGATAAGCAGGTGGTACTATGTCTTCATCTTCCGGGTCCTGGCTTGTAAATTTAAGCCTTCTGACAGATGCCCTTGAGTTCTCGACTGCACGACCAGATGTGGATTCTCCACTGCTGTCTTGGATCGTCAGTGCAGTGCTATCCAAGGTACATCTCTCGTCAAGAGTGTCCTGTCTAGTCATCTTGGCCTTTGTAGTTTGCTGATGTTGCATTTCGCTCTGACTAGACACGGTGTGAACACAATGTCTTTGTGTTCTCGTCGTGTGGCCTTTTTGCCCTTGATGGCTAGATTGGCCCGTTGAGGTTCTAGGGTCTCTGTTTGTCTCTGTTCGGGTATGGGCTTTTGGCTGCTCTTTTGCAAGTGAGCATCCATGCTGGTGTAGAGCCATTACTTCACTCGGGTCCAATTTGGAAGGCCTGTCACGGCGTGCGTTTTCTCTCCACCCTACTTGGGGGAGGTGCGGAGGGGCCAGAGCCCCCTCTGCGGGGGTCCGGGGGGGGGGGGGGGTAGTCCCCCCGGCCCGCAGAGCCATTACGGTAGACGCCATATGCAATTTGGAGGACCTTTTATAGCCAAATTTTGAACTACGTGCTCTAAATTTTAGCCCATTTATGGATCTGTGATGTGCCTTCAGCTCTACGTAGCCTTAGGGGTCAATCGCGGGGTTTAGACGTGTCAAAATTTGTGTTCTAGATGCCTGTCCGATTTTGACACTTTTTTGTCCGATTCTCAGATGTCCGATTTTCAGGAGTCCGATTATCAAAATCGGACGTCCAATTCTGACTGGTCCGATTCTGGATGGGTCCGATTTCCTCAATCGGACGAGGTGTCCGATCGGACAGGTTGGTCCGAGTCCGAGTGGTCCGATTTCCAAAATCGGATGCGTTGGTCTGAGTGGTCCGAGTCCGAGTGTTCGACTATGGACCCGTCCGATTTTGGGACTCGGACAGCCTGGTCCGCCGACTACGCGGATGAAGGCCCGCGAGTTGCACGCGATGCCTCTAGACTGACGTCTACTACACCGAATCGTCCAACGCCTTCCAGATAGGTGCAAGACACTACAAGGGGATGCCAGACATGCCTGGAACCACTATGGTGCTCGAATCGAATGGCACTCTAAGGATCTGTGCCCCTATTTCCCTGTTGTAGCCTGTTATACAGCAACAGAGAACCCTACTGTTTGTTTCTTTTTCTTTGTTTTTTCCTATTCTAAATACATCCAAATCACAAAGTAAATACCTACACTACTCCATCTCATAACATAAATCTCAAAAAAGCAAAACACCTACTTGCCAAGGAGATCGAATACAATCTTCAACCCCCTCGCTTCCTATCTATCTACCTCAAGCACCGGTTCGGGGAAAACCCTACTCCAATGCTCGATTCGAAGCGCGCAAGTGCTCAAGGCTTGAATCCGTTGGTCCCGGCAACGGAACCAAAATGTGGGGGCTTCCGCTCAACCGCCAAGACCCACGGACTGCTTATTGATTCAAGCGTTCCAAGCCGAGCACTAATGGCTACCTCTCACATAGCCGACGTGCCATCCATATCTACGGGTGTAGTGAGCTTACCTTGATGCCGTTCGAGTTACCTCCTCTCCCGCACACTCCGGTAGCTCCACGATCCAAGTGCAAGCTTCAAGCAAGCTCCATCCTCAAGCTCCACGCTCCAAGCTCCATCGCCGCGAGCAAGAGAAGAGAAGAGAAGAGAAGAGAAGAAGAGAGGAGAAGATGGAGAGCTTCTCCTCCTCGGTCCCTCACCCTCACAGACTCACTCCCTCACACTCTCACACTCCCTCTCTCAAGCACAAGCTCAAGCAAGCAAGAAGAAGAAGAAGAAGAAGAAGAAGAAGAAGAAGAAGAGGAGAGCTACTTTTGGCCACACACAAGAATGAGCTTCTCATTCACTTTTCAACTTTATATACAAAACCCTAAATCCCTTTTGGGCGGTCATTCCCTTTTTCCCCTTTTTACATGGCCGGCCATAGCCTAGGCCCTTTTTCCCATTGTCCTTCTATCTTCCTAGCTTCCTTTCCACCGCCTGTCTACATTTACAATTTGCACGGGTGAGAGCCCGGCGCTCTTTTACAAGATTTCAGGGTGCGTCTTTTTATTTTAAAATGAGCCTTTCCCCTTTTGCCTTTGCCTTGGACTTTTAAGGTTGCCCTTGCGCTTTTGGCCTTTTCTCCCTTTCTTTCTTCAGTTGGGCTACCTTTTTTCCGCCTTTGCTTTGCGTCTTTTCCACTTCTTTTTGCTTTCTTCGTGTTGGGGTTAACATTACCCCCTCCTAGACGAGTGCCAGTCCCATGGCACTCACCGTCGTAGGTAGCAGGCTGTAGCATGCACCGAAGACGTGGGTGACAAGGACGCCTGTTGTTTCCATGGAGGAGTGTTGATGGTGGTGTGGCAGAAGGTCCTGGGGGCCTGTTGGTGGCCAAGGTGGCTGGTGGAAGGTTGTTGGAGTTGGTGGTAGGGCCATGGTGTGTTGGGGATTGCATTGATGGTCAGCACAAGTGTTGGTTTGTTGGGGATTCTGCACATCTCGATTCTTTGTGGGCTTGTCGGATGGTAAGAGATAAGCATTTAGAGTTGGGTGTTGATGAAGATCGAATGACACGTTCTGTGGAGTCTTCAACACGTGCAATTTGAAAACCTCTCGTGTGGTCTCTCCCTAAGGGGTAGTGCTAGTCTTCTTATCGTGCACAAGATATATTTGATTAGTTTGGGAGACAGGTTGAACTCTAAGCAAGCTGAGAGTATTGTCCTGCACTTGAGGACCCAAACGGTGGATATACTTCGGTGCAAATATTATGTGAGTGCTCGTACATACTTAGATATTACATAGTTAGAAGACCGCAGGCTAGTTTCTCATAACAATGCGTGGATGAGGCAAAGTTGTCCGTGTTGAGAAGAAGTACACGTGAAGGTATATGAGACATCCTTTGCATTGTGACTGCATGACTGAGCATAATTGAATAAATGGACACCGCACTTTCAGTAGCTGGAAACTATTGGACGTGGTTGGTGAGTACGGTGTACTTTTCATGGCCAATCGTGCGGTGCTTATCACCACTGATTGCAATGGTACTAAGGCAGAGTGCAAAAGAAAATTGTGCAAGTGGGTCAGGGTGACAGGTCTAACCCTAGGCGAGACAAGCTCCCCAGGTATGTCTTGCCCTTGATGTGCCCTGAACAATTGTGGGTGATTGTAGGGGGCTAGGGGACTAGGGACGAAGTCGGTCGACCAAGGTCACCAGACGTACCTAATTTGAGGACCCCTAGGTGCTGTGCTGTGATCGTGGGTGCTTATTATTTTTTTCCATTCATTTCTTTTCCTTTCTTTTCGTTTTTTTTTTTTTTTGATTTGCCTGAGTACAACCATTACAATATGTTGAGGCTATCAGCCTTTCAATGGGTTGGAAAATGTCAAGCTTCGAAGGCTCAGAAAATGGATAGTACAATGATCATTGTGCCCTAGCCTCGTTGTTAGAGAAGCAGTTGGCGAAAGGGGGAGATACACTTGAGATATTGCAACCCTCCTTGTGGCGCATGCGATGTGGGTACAATTGAGGTGACGATTGCCGTGAGCCAACTATAGAGCTTGACCCAGAAAGGAGGCGTGGCCCAGGGATGTTTTGTGGGCCATGCACTGTGGGTGATTGGCAAGGGTGCTTTCGGCAGCGTAACTTTGCCGCGGCTCGTTGTGGGGTTGTGGGTGTTGCGGTGATTGGGCATTGAACATTTTCGCACAAGGACCTGTATTATCCTGCATCCACTTGTCGCTTCATGAGAGCATATGCATTGTGTATGCCGCAACTATAATAAACCAGTGCAATGCAAGGAGACAACACTTATTTGAATTCTATGGTGTTGACTAGACATTTCTCACCTGCGCTTGATAAGCTTTTTCTTTTGCTCAAGGCATAGCATATATTAAACGCAGATATGCTAAGTTCATACAAGTTAGGAACATGTCAACACTTAACAAGTCGGGAACACTCAACCATTTAAAACAAAAAGTCCTGGCCAGTTATCATTTGATAAGCTTCTTATGCATTATGGGCTACTCGATTTGTACGAGGCGGGGCGAGTCTGGATGGCCGGGTGATTGGGGATGTGCTGGTGTGGGACTCCCATGGGGGTGAGCAGGAAACATGTCGGCCGGGATATGAATGGTGTAATCCCGGCTCGCTACCGTCTCCAGAATTTCTTTAAATAATTCATTAAATTCTTCTTTTTCCCGAGCTGCCCTTTCTGCCTTTGAGCGTCTGGGGCCCGAGCAAGAGTTGGGAGTGCGTACGACTAGTGCTGCGGCATGTTGCGGGTTTCGAGTCTCGTCTTTCTTGACTCGAGGGTTCTTCGGCCTTCGCCCTGGGCAATGTCGCTTAGGGCCCCGCTTCTTGGCATACCTCTTGATGGTGGGCACATAGCGCTCTGGTGGAGGGGTGCATGCCACATGCTCCCGCCTTCTGCGAAGAGCGTCTTTGCAAGCCAACTCTACATGACTCTCCATGCGTTCCGCCAAAAGAGGGAAGCCTGCCAGATGCCATCCAAGGGTCAGACCTGGATATAGGATACAACTGTTTGCATGGAAGGGATTTTAATGTGGTTTATCAAGCACATGTGACAAGAAGGGGAGGGGTGAGGCATGCAGTGTTTTGTCGTAACGGAATGGCCCCCATGATGATGTTCGTTTTGCCTCCAGCCATTAGCCAATATTGGCTTATGCTAAGTTGTGTGGACTGGTTGTCATGGAGTGGGATAGGGCACATCCTTGGAAGGATAGACCAAAAAGGGAAGAAGGTGTATAGAGAGGGGCTGCACCCTGTCTACACCATCAGTGTTGTTGGTCAAGGCTTCCTATGGCGGTAACATGGGATGCATGCCCTTCACTTGGAGGTGGGGGCAGTCACACGGCTTTTAAGTGTGTGATGAGAAGAGAGCTTGAGGAGGTTAGCCTGTTAGAACCAACTCTTCTCCCTGCGCTTGACTATCATTACTTGTGTGTGTTGATATTGTTTATACAAGGTGACACAAAAATCAGTGTTTATTTATATACATATCTATGAATCCATGTCACTTCACGAGGATAAGAACCAAGTGTAGAACTCGGGGTTGTACCGGAGCATGGCACACACATCTAGTATTCGTGGCAGGTGACTTAATACTGATAGATATTTTGCCACGTCGAGTAGCATAGAACCTTGACCGAGTCTACTGGCAATATGTAACTCCCCTTTGGTGAGAACCTTATCAATCAAAGGGCCCTGTAGCCTAGTCCCAGCCAAGTCCGCACGCCGAATGTCAGTGAGCACTCGAAGGACCGCCATTTGGCCAATCGCTCTTCTGAGATCGTCATGATCTGAGCCCCTAGTTTGGCCATTACGATGCGGCTTTCGCACCAACGCCGCTCAAATTGACTCTGGCCTGCTGACAGTCGCTTTAGTAGCTCTATGTCTACGAGATTCGGTCGACAGAGCACTTCATTGAACGTGACGGTTAAGCATAGTTCATCAGCCTCCTCGTCAGGGATGAGTCGCATCTGTTCATGCAGGAGCCTGTCGTAGTGCCCGTTAAGATGTTCTTGTTCTTCCCATGATAGAGGAAAGCTCAAGTACTCTCCAAGCTGCTCCTTGGGGATCGTGCCCACGTCCGCAAGGACGTAGACACGTACGACCACTTTGAGCTTAGCCTCCAACTTAGTTAAGCATTCTGCGACATTTCTATGTTCAACGAGGGCTTGCTCGGTTGCTATCTCATGCAAAGTTCTAAGAGTTTCCTTAGGCTTTAGCATGGCTGGGGGCTCAGGCCTAGATGAGCAAGATTGGTCAACGCTAGGATTTCTTATGCTCTTGGGGTTCTCACGTTTCTCCTGAGGTTTTGCTACCATTTTGTCATGGTTTTTCTCGGATGTGACTGGTATAGATTTGTCACCCTGTTGTGACAGCGTTCTATCCACTGTTGATTGATCAATGTGAGTTCTATTGTCAGTGGATAGAGTGTTGCAAGCAACTGTTGATGGCAACTGTTGCTTTGGTTTGTCAGAGCACACAGGTGTGTCTGAGGTTTCACCGCTATTAGGAGAGGCATCAATGGGTTCATTGGTGGGTGGACTCGATGCTTTATTCATCTGCTCTCCAGCGCCCTTCGTCTCAATGTTCTTGGGGTTCACAACCACCTGCATCTGTTGCTGTTTTCTCTGCTTTCTCCTCTTTTTCTTGGTCAATGAAGGTGCCTCTCTCAATGACTCAGGACCCTGGGCTATATCGACCGTTGATGTGCTTGGTCGGGCCTCAGCATTTCCCTTCTCTAGTGTGTCCTTACGGGACATAGCCGTGGTTTGCTGAATAGCCTTGCCCGGTTGTGAGGGCACAACTGTCGCTCTTTTCGGAGAGTCTAGCTTTTCAACCAACTCCCTTGTGTTTAACTTCTCCGTCCTAGGCTTTAGGCACTTTGAAAGTGCTGGAGCTATCAAGGGATTTGGTTGCGACACCTCCTCCATAGGTAAACTACTAAGGACACGTTCCACAAGGGGCACAGGTGTGTCTGAGGTTTCGCCGCTATTAGGAGAGGCATCAATGGGTTCATTGGTGGGTGGACTCGATGCTTTATTCATCTGCTCTCCAGCGCCCTTCGTCTCAATGTTCTTGGGGTTCACAACCACCTGCATCTGTTGCTGTTTTCTCTGCTTTCTCCTCTTTTTCTTGGTCAATGAAGGTGCCTCTCTCAATGACTCAGGACCCTGGGCTATATCGACCGTTGATGTGCTTGGTCGGGCCTCAGCATTTCCCTTCTCTAGTGTGTCCTTACGGGACATAGCCGTGGTTTGCTGAATAGCCTTGCCCGGTTGTGAGGGCACAACTGTCGCTCTTTTCGGAGAGTCTAGCTTTTCAACCAACTCCCTTGTGTTTAACTTCTCCGTCCTAGGCTTTAGGCACTTTGAAAGTGCTGGAGCTATCAAGGGATTTGGTTGCGACACCTCCTCCATAGGTAAACTACTAAGGACACGTTCCACAAGGGGCATTGTCACGGCCAAGGGCTGTGACTGCTGTGATCCCTGATTGGAAGTAGTAGCAACTAGTTCAGTGGGCTGGCTACCCTTGGTGGATTGCGGTGTCAAGTCCCTAGGGCGATGAGAAGTGGCTGTGTCTTTCGTTGGCCTTTGAGCACTCATTTGTGTAGATCGAACATGAGTTGATTTAGTCACATTAGGTTGCTCATGCATATCCTTGAGTCGAGAGCTACAGGTGGCATCATGCCCCGTCTCTTTGAAGTTTGGAAGCTTAGATGGAGATAGAGATTGGAATTGAGTAGTCGCCCTTGACAACTGCTGTAGTGCTTCCTGTGTCTGTTTGGGAGAAGAGGGCCTAGGAGATCTAGGACTCCTAGGTGGATGTGGCACTAGCTAAATGATTTTCTCAAGGCTATTAGATGATTGTGCCTTTTGCTTTGTTGAGCGAATAGCCTTGCCATGAGCAATGTTGTGCCTATGATGTTTGTTCTCCCCTTGGGAAATCAAAGGCTCCTTGGGCACTAATGATTTTTGTGCACGCTCAGTGGCTGCGTCTGATATTCGCTTGTCAAGCACACTAGGCTGAGGATCTACTTTTTGATAGGCCATGTTTGGTTTCTTGATTTCAGTAGTGATGGGCTCAATCACTCCAATATTTTTGGTTTGAAACTTGGCCGTTCGTTTAGTTTTCCTCCTACGCCTCTTTGCTTTGGACATAGTTTGGGCTTCTGATAGAGGTGGCCTAGCAGGGAGTTTGGGCACCCAAATCCATTGGTTACCTGCGTAGTATCCTTGAGCACGTAGCAACGCTTTGGATATCCATCGCGGTGTTGTCCAGACTCTCCATCGACGCCTCCGTCTATAAGGCTTGGGCTTCTTTCGTGGTCTTCTACGATACTTGTGAGTCCAAACCCTGTCCTTGGCCTTGTCTCTTGACCTTCTTGTTTCCGGCATGGCCTCACTGACTGGTTCTCGTTGTTCGACCTGTGCTTGTATCAACTCTTCCAACAAGTCCTTGCCCTCGTTAGTAGGCTTGACTGTTACGTCAGCACCTTCCTTGCCTTTCCCTCGAGGTTTGATGAGGTCACCCTTGCTAAAGGTTGTGACTATCCTCACACCCGGTAGTGTCAGGTGTATCCTCTGTGCTACATAGTCAGCCTC
The DNA here is from genome assembly GCF_053477565.2 of Lygodium microphyllum. NCBI lineage: Eukaryota > Viridiplantae > Streptophyta > Polypodiopsida > Schizaeales > Lygodiaceae > Lygodium > Lygodium microphyllum. Next base: position 82,770,349 of record NC_141149.1, read on the forward strand.
ACACTTGGTCGCCCTTTTGAAGGGTCTTCCTAGGAGGGTTTCTTTCCTGTAGCTAGCACTTTTTGGGGGAACATAAAATAGGATAGGAAAGCTTTCCGTTTCAATTGTCGCAAGGATTTTGCACTTCCCCATAAGTGCTTGTGGGTGTCCCCCATAAGGGCTAAGAGTTGCACTAGTCGGTGTGAGCTCTGGTTGGCCTAGTAGGGTCCATGATTCATAGGTCAAGATGTTAAAATCTGCTCCTTCATCAATCAGAGCATCGATAGTATGCTCTCTTTTCGCGGTGAGTTTGACCCTAAGATAAGCAGGTGGTACTATGTCTTCATCTTCCGGGTCCTGGCTTGTAAATTTAAGCCTTCTGACAGATGCCCTTGAGTTCTCGACTGCACGACCAGATGTGGATTCTCCACTGCTGTCTTGGATCGTCAGTGCAGTGCTATCCAAGGTACATCTCTCGTCAAGAGTGTCCTGTCTAGTCATCTTGGCCTTTGTAGTTTGCTGATGTTGCATTCCGCTCTGTCTAGACACGGTGTGAACACAATGTCTTTGTGTTCTCATCGTGTGGCCTTTTTGCCCTTGATGGCTAGATTGGCCCGTTGATGTTCTAGGGTCTCTGTTTGTCTCTGTTCGGGTATGGGCTTTTGGCTGCTCTTTTGCAAGTGAGCATCCATGCTGGTATAGAGCCATTACTTCACTCGGGTCCAATTTGGAAGGCCTGTCACGGTGCGCGTTTTCTCTCCACCCTACTCGGGGGAGGTGCGGAGGGGGCAGAGCCCCCTCTGCGGGGGTCCGGGGGGGGGGCAGTCCCCCCGGCCCGCAGGGCCATTACGGTATACGCCATATGCAATTTGGAGGACCTTTTATAGCCAAATTTTGAACTACGTGCTCTAAATTTTAGCCCATTTATGGATCTGTGATGTGCCTTCAGCTCTACGTAGCCTTAGGGGTCAATCGCGGGGTTTAGATGTGTCAAAATATGTGTTCTAGATGCCTGTCCGATTTTGACACTTTTTTGTCCGATTCTCAGATGTCCGATTTTCAGGAGTCCGATTATCAAAATCGGACGTCCAATTCTGACTGGTCCGATTCTGGATGAGTCCGATTTCCTCGATCGGACGAGGTGTCCGATCGGACAGGTTGGTCCGAGTCCGAGTGGTCCGATTTCCAAAATCGGACGCGTTGGTCCGAGTGGTTTGAGTCCGAGGGTTCGACTATGGACCCGTCCGATTTTGGGACTTGGACAACTTGGTCTGCCGACTACGCGGACGATGGCCCGCGAGCTGCACGCGATGCCTCTAGACTGACGTCTACTACACCGAATCGTCCAGCGCCTTCCAGATAGGTGCAAGACACTACAAGGGGATGCCAGACATGCCTGGAACCACTATGGTGCTCGAATCGAATGGCACTCCAAGGATCTGTGCCCCTATTTCCCTGTTGTAGCCTGTTATACAGCAACAGAGAACCCTACTGTTTGTTTCTTTTTCTTTGTTTTTTCCTATTCTAAATACATCCAAATCACAAAGTAAATACCTACACTACTCCATCTCATAACATAAATCTCAAAAAAGCAAAACACCTACTTGCCAAGGAGATCGAATACAATCTTCAACCCCCTCGCTTCCTACCTATCTACCTCAAGCACCGGTTCGGGGAAAACCCTACTCCAATGCTCGATTCGAAGCGCGCCAGCGCTCAAGGCTTGAATCCGTTGGTCCCGGCAACGGAACCAAAATGTGGGGGCTTTCGCTCAACCGCCAAGACCCACGGACCGCTTATTGATTCAAGTGTTCCAAGCCGAGCACTAATGGCTACCTCTCACATAGCCGATGCGCCATCCATATCTACGGGTGTAGTGAGCTTACCTTGATGCCGTTCGAGTTACCTCCTCTCCCGCACACTCCGGTAGCTCCACGATCCAAGTGCAAGCTTCAAGCAAGCTCCATCCTCAAGCTCCACGCTCCAAGCTCCATCGCCGCGAGCAAGAGAAGAGAAGAGAAGAGAAGAGAAGAAGAGAGGAGAAGATGGAGAGCTTCTCCTCCTCGGTCCCTCACCCTCACAGACTCACTCCCTCACACTCTCACACTCCCTCTCTCAAGCACAAGCTCAAGCAAGCAAGAAGAAGAAGAAGAAGAAGAAGAAGAAGAGAGCTACTTTTGGCCACACACAAGAATGAGCTTCTCATTCACTTTTCAACTTTATATACAAAACCCTAAATCCCTTTTGGGCGGTCATCCCCTTTTTCCCCTTTTTACATGGCCGGCCATAGCCTAGGCCCTTTTTCCCATTGTCCTTCTATCTTCCTAGCTTCCTTTCCACCGCCTGTCTACATTTACAATTTGCACGGGTGAGAGCCCGGCGCTCTTTTACAAGATTTAAGGGTGCGTCTTTTTATTTTAAAATGCGCCTTTCCCCTTTTGCCTTTGCCTTGGACTTTTAAGGTTGCCCTTGCGCTTTTGGCCTTTTCTCCCTTTCTTTCTTCAGTCGGGCTACCTTTTTTTCGCCTTTGCCCTGCATCTTTTCCACTTCTTTTTGCTTTCTTCGTGTTGGGGTTAACATCGCCAAAAATCCATTAGGATTTGATGTCCTTCTTTGTTATAAGTGACATATTGATTTACATACAGTTTCTCTTCGATCGGTTCTTCCGCGAAGTGTATCGGAGGATCACTTGGTGGATGTGTGACTATAGGTCCAATTATCTAGGGGTTCTTATCGAGTTGATGTCATCCCTAAGAGCTATGGGTCATTGGTTATTAGATGTGCAGAGAGAGAAAGCAAGGTTCTCTTCCATAATTAAACTACCTATTCATTGGATAGTAAGGCTATGGGTAAGACTAAGGACATGGAAGCCTTCTTAGTAGTCAGCGATACATGGCCTCATGGCCCATTCTCCTGCAATTTGTATAGTTATGTGGTTGAGGATCCAAATATTCTAATAAAAGACAATTGTAGCCATTGTGGACACATTGGATATGCCAACTTATGGATCATCACAATGCATTCTGAAGCTTTGATAGCTCCAACTTAAGTCCTACCACTTCAGTGAGATATCTATACTCTTTCCTTTATCTTGGATGTCTATGAGAGGTTGCTTATTGCAAATTGTGGCTCTCTCACTATGGATCGTTAGGCTGACAACATGATGTATAGTTTTGATGTTTCTCTCCTTTAGTAGGTTGGCGACACTAATTGCTTCTTCAAAAACCCTAGCTAGTGTGTCTCTTTGTAAACTTGAATTGCTTTCCTTTATCATGTTAATGAATATAGTGGAGACCTCCTTTTGAGTGGCTTTTTTGACTATTAGTGTAGAAAGATGAGAGAGAATATGGGCAACAGAGAGCAGACAACTCTCTATGAGATTCATCATTATTATTTATCACATGCCAAGAAACCAAGGTACATCTAACTTAGGTCTAAGTGATTAGTGACTAACCATTGTCCAACTCTAGTTAAGTCACCTATCAACTTATTAAAGATACACATATGATTGATAGCTATACACACATAGCTATCATGTTGGTAGGTAGTAGGTAGACTAAGCTTGCATATCTCAACACTTCCCCTCAAGCTCAAGTCACTTCTTGTATCCCAAGTAATGATCTAAAATGAGTGAACTTATCTTTACCAAGTGATTTGATAAATATGTCTGCCATTTGTCCTTCAATCTTCACATGTATGAGGTCTATCCTACCTCCAAGCACCATTTCCTTGACGAAATGGTAATGGACCTCTATGTGCTTTGACCTAGCATGATAGATTGGATTGCTTGCTAGGAGCACACTACTCATGTTATCACAATACAACTTGACTAGCTTATCCACATGAATCCCCAAGTCATTCATTAACTTAACTAGCCAACCAGCCTCACATGTAGCCAACGTTGCACCCCTATATTATGCTTGTGTACTTGAGAGAGCCAGAATAGGTTTTTTTTTACTATAGCTGACCATGCTACTTCCAAGACCAAATGCATATCCACTAGTTGATCTTCTATCATACATACAACCAACCTAATCTGCGTCACTATAACCTGTAAGCTCAATAGGCTTACCATGCTCATAGAATAGCCCCTAAGACAATGTACGCTTCACATATCTCAAGATCCATCTCACAACACCTAGGTGAGGTTTCCTTGGCTGCTACACAAACTAGTTGATCAAACCAACTCCATAACTCAAGTTTGGTCTACTAGTGATAGTCAAATAGATTAGACTGCCAATAATCTGTCTATACATAGTCACACTCTCTATCACATTTCTTGTATCAACAATTAGCTTTACATTCTGCTCCAATTGTGTGTCCATGGGTTTGCACCCCAACATGCCATACTTCTCCAACATATTATGTGCATATTATTTTTGAAGCATTCAAATTCCATGAGGTGTACGCATAGCTTCAATCTCTAAGAAAAAATTCAGCTCTTCCAAGTTTGTAATCTGAAATTCTTTTTGCGACATGGCTTTTATGTCATCGATGCCCTATATGTCATCACCTATGATCACCAAATCATCTACATAGAGCACCAAAATCACATATCCTATCTCTATTTTCCTAGTAAATAGGATGTGATGATAAACTTTGCCTAGCTAAAATCCAAGTGTTTGAAAGTAGGAAGTAATCCTAGCATTCCATGCATGTGGAGCTTACTTTAAGCCATATAATACTTTCTTCAATCTAAATACACAGGATGGATATTCAGGATGCACATAGACCTGTGGCTGATCCATATAAACCTCTTCTACCAAATTGCCATTTAGGAAAGCATTTTTAACATCCATTTGATAAAGATTCTAGCCTTTGGATGCAACCAATGCAATAGCAGTCCGTATAGTTGACATCTTAGCAACCGAACTAAAGTTTTTCTCATAATCCAACCCATACTGTTGGGCATATCCTTTCATGAGACCAATCTAGCTTTATACCTCTCTAGTGAGCCATCAGTAGAGCCACTTGAATCCAATAGGCATTTTGCTCTCAAGCAACTCAACCAAATCCCATTTTCTATTTTTCAGTAAAACCTCATATTGAGCATCCATAGTCTTGCACTAGTTTTCTTCCTTAACTACTTCTGCAAAAGATATAGGCTCTTTGTATTTTTACACTTTTGTCGTATATGCATAATTTTTCACTCAGTAATCACTATAGGTAAGACTATCTCCATAGGCTTCTTTTCTCTATGCGATCTCCACAATGGAGGAACTGGATTCCACTCTCTCATGATGCGATATGTATCTCTACTTAACTCTACGTGTAACCATTGCAGGTATGCCAAACTCGCTATCCAGACTCTCAGAAGAGTCTTATCATGAAGTCAATGGACCTATAACATCATTAAAAACCTTCTCTTTTCCTTTATCTCTCCCCCTCACTAACATATCCATGTTAGTGTGGATAGAGACCCATGGCTCTGTAGCCTACCTGTCTAAGGACTTACACAACGAGATGCATCCTGAGTAGGTCCACTAGTAGGCATAGTGTTCTTGCTGTTCATTTTCAACATACGTGTCTTGTGAAGTGTCATCATATATTGCAGCTTACTTAGCACCATACCAAGCTAACTCATCAAACACGACATCATAGCTGAGCAATATCTCTTGAGTAGTCAAAACAATGCACTTGTATGCCTTTCTTTCCTATGAGTATCCAAGGAAAACACACCTAACTACTTTAGGGTCAAGTTTCTTAGGTTTTTCATTTGGAACATGAATGTAGGCAATACTACCAAATACTTTTAGATGTTGGATGTTAGGCTTGTAGCCGTACAACTGCTCATAAGGTGTCTTTTCATGTATTCCTATTGTAGGTGTTCTATTCATAACATAGACATCCATGAGTGCTACATCAACCCAATAAGACAAAGGTATGTCCTTCTCATTCAACATGGCCCTAGTTGCCTCCATAATCACCCTATTCTTCCTTTTGGCCACTCCATTCTGCCGAGGAGTGTAGCTGCAAGCTAACTGCCTCTTAGTCCCATGCTTTGCTAAGCATCTATTATACTCCTTTGACATGTATTTGCCACTACCATAAGACTATAAGCATGAGATATAACGGTTAAGATCTTTTTCAGCATGAGCTTTAAAGTCTATAAAGTTATCCAAAACCTCATCCTTATGCTTTAGGATGTATATACATGTTTACCTAGTATAATCATCCACAAAGGTCACATAGTATCTAGACCCACCACTGGAGCTCAATAGCTTCCAACCTTTCCAAAACGTATAACCAAGATGCCAAAATCTATTGCCATGATGTCCATATAGGCCATCAATCAACTATGGTCTGTCAATATTTAGGACAGCTTGCAAAGCATTTCAAATCTATAAATGCACTTTAATACCAAAAATTTAGGCTCATGTTCATGCCCAAATACATGAGGCTGAAGGCATACACAATGCCAAGCCAACAAGTGAACCATCTACCCAATGTAGAACAAAAAGAAGCTTGAATTGTTAGCAATGATGTTACCCACACAAGTACCACCTCATAGTGATCTGCTCCAGATTTAATGCTGTTGGTTATCTACTACTATAACTGAGCACAATCGGTGTTGAAAAAACTCTTGCAATGATCAAAACACTTGCCAAATGCCAAGCCTTGGTAGGGCTACTCAACCAGGGTACTAATGCTACAAATTTGATATTTGTCATGAAGAAATCAATGCTTGTTGTGCTGCTTAGTATTGCCCATTTCTTGTTACCTGAAACAGGCGCAGTTTTTCAGCATCCACGCAAACTTCTAGGAGGTGAGTACTTACTGTTTTCCACAAGCTTACTAATGAGCATTCATATTGATATGCAAACTGAAACAATGAGCTTCAAGCATAGCTCAACTATGCCTCCTATGGCTTTCACCTTTGCCAAGATATCCAGCAATCATTCTTGCCTCATTTGCATCAAACAGAAACATGTGTAATTCTTTTAGCTTCAACTTAGAACAATTGTCGAGCAATAGGGAAAGAGTCTCCTTAATAGGGTAAAGACAAAGCCTTGCCCAAGATTTTAGGCGTCAATTGGATAACTATTCCTCTTATAGGGCCAAATGTCTTACTATAAGAGGCTAGAAAGTGATCACAGATATCCGTATCCTCTGGAATAAGTTGCAATGAAAGTGTTATGACCTTGGCTAAGCTCGCCTTGCTGATAAGATGTGAATCCAGTAATAAAGAGTAGTCATGAGACACCAACGGAACGTACTGAATTGGGGGAGGAGTTGTATGAGGCGCCATTTAGATAGATTACACACACACCACACATACATGACAATCACAGTGAATGTCTACAAAACAATAGGATAGGAATAAGATATCAATTCGAATAAATTAACACAGACTCGATTGACTAAGGAACCACCCCAAGCAGTTCACATCCTAGAAAAAAAAATCCGGCATGACCTCTACACATGTGCAACTGAAAGCTTCATGTAATGCAATATATAATCAAACACCCTGAATCCCCATATCAAGCAAAAAAGAAAAATAAAAAGACATAGCTAATCCTCGACTCGCCCATGTGACCAAGAAAAAAATAGAAAATTGCAAAGGAACTAATCATGTTGACATGACATTGAAACTGTTAACCACCACCAACAACAAAAGACACTAGACAAGACTCCACTACTGTGACCCATTCCCACACGAATCATGTTTATTAAAAAGGGAATGTGCAGTGTAGGAAAATTAAATATAATGAAGGATTCATTTTAATAAAGTTATTAATAATGGGTGAAATTTGATTAGGTTATAAATCTTTAAAAAAAAATCGCAGTTCTTTCTTATCCTTTAGTTAAAAATTATTAAGTGTGAAGCGATGCTTTTTATCTTAACTTGAAATTCGGACCTTGATTGCGGTCTCTAAATGCAAATTTATTTATAAAAAATTAAGTGTGTATTTAGCACTTTTTATTTAGTGCGTGCACTTGTAACGACTAATTCATTTTTAAATAAACTTAGATGTGTCTGTGTAGCATATGAAGCGTATACTAATTGAATGACGGGTTGATTTTAATTTTAAAATATGTGTGTTTAGCAAGGACATGCATGAAAATGTTGATCCACATTTTTTACAAACTGGATTTCTACCACAAAATTTGGCCGAAATCCCTATCAAGAGCCTTACCCATAGCTTAAACCCTACATTTTATCACTTTGGGTTTACTCTTCAAGCACTAAGTATGCTACATTTCTTCTTGATTATGATAACTCTAGCAAGTTAGAAAACAAGTTCTTAGGAGGGATGTCAATGTAAAGGGTAAAAGGGATGGGTTATCTTAGTGAAGACGGAAATGTATTACACTTAGGGGTTGAGTGAGTGCATAGATTTTTTCAAAGGACTAGCCTCCAACTACACTTGAGTCCCACCTATATCACCAAGATTTGGGATCTATCACCATTGTTAGAGGACACCTCACCCTTGTACACAAGTCAATGTCCACATCATGGTGTCATTTGGATCTTACACAAAAGCTTACAAGCATGGATCCCCTCTGTCACATGCTTATGTGTATATAAGGAATTAAAGTCAAAGCAACTTTTGGAAGTTTATTTTAATAATTTTAATAAATCCTAAGGAAAATCGAATTTCAAGAAAACTTTCACTATACCCAACTGATTTGGACCTGATCTACAAAGTTGCAGAAGAAACTTTTTTTAGATTCTTCACCGATTTGAAGTTACAAAGGCGTAGACTACTGGTTGTAGGCAATTTTCTTCTCTCTTTCACCCTTATCACATCAACTTCCCATGTTATCCTTATTGTAAATATATTATAATGTGATTTGGACACCCACCTCTTGTAATCTAGCTCCCTTTCTCTAGCTTGCCTACCACCACCCTTGGCTTCTTGCATGATGACCAAGGTGGGGACTTGTCCCATTCACTATTCTCCATATTATCAAAGATGCCATACATAATCTAGGATTATGTTAATTAAAAAGTTTATCTTAATCTAATCTCTCATGGAGGTTATATAAGGTGCCCATGGAGATGTAAAGAGAGACACAATCACAAGCACATGAGAGCACTCTAGATCACCAAGCCCAAAGGGAAGCCACTAATATCACATTATGCAACACCCTCATGCTAGTCCATCTCTTTGAGGTAAGCTACGAGTGAGTCTCTTTTTTTATTATATAACATTCCATGAATACATAATGGCAAGCTTCCTCTACCTCTTCTTGTCTCCTTCTCTTCTCATTTCTCTCCCTCCCTCTCATATTCTAATATGACATTTAGATCATATGGTGTCTAGATCATATGTACTCTCTTCTAATTCTTGCTTTACATTCATACTTAAACTTATTAAATAAGACTTTTCATATACTCTATTGGTGGGGAATCCTTATTTCCTCATATTAAATATATGTTTATGGGAGAAATTAGGAGCTATCACCTCTCTTAACCTTCCATCATCTTCATTTCCCTTAAGATGGGCTACAAATTCTCTCTTGTGAACTTGTGTTTTAGTTCTTTCCATTCACTTAGGAAAGGGATGTCCTAGCCCATCCTCCCTTTTGGCTAGGTGGTGCCTTTCTTTAGCTCTCTTAGTGAGGATTGGAGGTTGGGTGGGTAAGAGGAAACCCACTCATCTTTTCAGCTCTCATTTTGGTGCCCCTGCTGAGGAACTTCTCAAGCTACACTCTACAATTTCTATGAAGGAAGAAACATCTAAGGAGTTATCCTCTTCTTCAACGAGTATTTGTCAAGGGATCATTAAGGAGGAATATTCATCAAACCCTATTCAAGGGATTCATTCCTCAAGAGTACCACTATGGTCTTTCAAAGAAGCTCAAGAGAAGAAGAAACTTTATCGGCAAACGGCATGTATGCGGAAAAAGTAAGTTAATTACACACACCCTTCTTTACTTCAAGAGAAATCTTGCTCTCATCAAGTCTCTAGGTCAAGGCATTGTGATTAGTGCTTTGAGTCTAGTGTAAAGATACTCCCTAAAGAGCCTTGTCTTCAAGTGGTGAAGGCACTTTCAAATTCGGGGATTAACAAGTTTTTGGAGGGGGAGTTACATGTCAATAGTGTGCACTATTGGTGAGAGGCTACATATGGTGATGCTCTTCAAGTACTACTAGCAATAATGCTCAAAGTAATTGAGAACGTAGCTATCGAAGCCTATGAACTTTACAAGGTTGATAATAGTCACACCAAAGCTAGGCTAATCACTAGTGAGCAAATCCTTCGTATCTCTCGAATGGTGGGATCTAAGAGGCTAGAGCTTCAACAACACGCTTTATGAAAGTTTGTAGTTAATGCATAAATGAATAATCTTATTTTCTACAACTTTCAATTGGTTCAAAACATTAGGGTGGATGTGTGCATTAATAGGAAGATACATTTTCAACAAAGGTTGGTTTTCTATTTTGGAGTTGAGAGAGATCTTGTTGTCCACTGACCCCATAATATTCCCTATTTTGGATTATAGCATTTCCTTTAATGTACACATATTCATTCTACTCTAAGTGTATCCCATGAACCATAGGGATTTGTACAGACCTATCTGTCCTCTTGCTAGGCAAACCATGCATATAATAGTTACCACAAAGCTCAGGTTCTAAAATATCATAAGGGAATTATTGGGCCCTCGTCGTCTTGCTGAGATTAATGCATCTGTGAATCCATTTATTCTACCCTTAATAAGATATGACTTGGGCCTAGACGTGTTCATCTTTGTTTTGTATTGTGCTAGATCAACATCTTCCTATCATGGCTTTTCCAAGCTTTTTTGAGCACAAAGGGGAGAAAGATCTAGACTTTTTAGACAACTTAGAAATGGCATTCCTAGTCACAGGCCGGGATGATGAAGGAACCAAAGTACATGCCTTCTCTTTAGTTCTGAAAGGTGATGCTCGACTGTGGTATCAAGCTCTCTCGGAGGCTACAAGGGGTAACTGGGAGGATCTCAAGACCATATTCTTGCATGAGTACCAAGATATGGAGCCTCCTAAAGATCTATGGAGACAACTCCTAGATCTTTGCCAAACCTTACTAGGGGAGTACCAAGCATATGAATGAATGCTTATAAAATTGTGAGACAAATGATAAATAAAGTCAAGGTAAGGTGTATGGAGTGCAATTGAAGCTTGACATGTATGTGATGCCAGTGAAGGGGGACGATTATCCACTCATTCTTGGGTGACCATGGCTAATGGGAATGAAAGCCATACAAGATTGGGAGACATGGGCTTTAGAGCTAAGGCCATAGAAGGGGTTGTAGAAAAAATGGAAGAGCACTATCTACAACATAAAGGAGGGTTGACAGGAGGATCTTGTGTTAGTGACCACTGCTGATGAATGGAGTTCTAGTGAGGGTTGGCTATCTACGACAGAGGGTGAGTATTCTAATGAGGAGGAAGAAAGCTCTCTAGAAGTGATGGGGATTACATTGAAAGGGCCTTGTAGTAGTGAAATTCCACAGCAGCTTTCAAAGGTCGAGAAGGAGGGGCTAGAAAAAATGTTGGCTAAGGATCTATTAGCTGAGCAGAAGGCAATCTATATGGAAGTGGTGATAATATAATATGCACTTTTTATTTTTGACTATGAACACATCATAGGTGTGACGAAAATACAACATCACATTAATCTAAAAGATGGAGCAAGGCCAGTGGTGTAGCGACTATGACAATTGGGAGTAGTTTAACAAAACACTCTACTCACTAAGGTGCAGCGACCATTAGGAGAAATATGGACTCTCTTTTTTGCCCCTTAAGGGGTTTCTCTCACCTCTTTCTCTCTAAAAAGTGATTCCAAAATAATACTAGAATAAGAGATCTTCTACAATCAAGCAAATCTCGTATTTGTATTTTCAATAGATTTTACCTATTATTTTATTCTCAAACTGTAGGATAAGGTCACTTTTTCTCAAAATCCTCATAACTAAAAAAATACAACTTTATTTTTTGTAAAAACGGAGCCAATCATTAATATACAACTCTTTAATGCCCTCATGACTTTTCAACATGAAAATATATTAGAATCATTATCATTCTTACTTCTTAAAAGGGCAGAAGTTAAAAAACGATATAAAATGACATACACATCATATTTTGAGATTATTTTTTACCCAGAGGCACCTTTTTGACTCAAGAGTTTCCTTGTAAATTTCTATTGTTTTTGGACAAGTATGTGCCCATTTCTGGGCATTTCTTCATTCCCTCTCAAAGCTCTAGTTTTGTTTGAAATTTTGTATACTCTTCTCCTTCCCTCCATAATATGGTTTCTTGCATACGAATTCTTCTGAAGCAATACTTAGTACTATCTACAACACTCTCTACCTTGGTACAAGAAATCTTAGGAATGGTTTTGATAGCATTTGTTGAAATCAAATAATCTCTATCTACAACACTCTCTACCCTACTACAAGCAATCTCCCTCTTTAGTACTGTGCTATAAGATATCTTCCTATTCTCTTCAACATTCTATACTACAAGCAATCAAGTGATTATGGAGGTATCTTTATTTTTTAGATATTCATAGTTGTTGTTTAATCCTTAATTGTCAATTCCACACACACACACACACACACACACACACACACACACACACACACACACACACACAGAGAGAGAGAGAGAGAGAGAGAGAGAGAGAGAGAGAGAGAGAGAGAGAGAGAGAGAGAGAGAGAGAGAGAGAGAGAGAGAATATTTTGGATAGAACAGAAGATAAGATTGAATACTGATTAGAGGTAGATTAAAAGCTAAGATTACATGCAGATTAGGGGTTGATTAGGGTCTATCATGACTGAAATCAAGAGAAAGAGACAAGATCCAATTGGGTAAAAAAGAGCACAGATATAGTGAATCAAAGGGTTATAATTGTGTGATTTGAGCCAATCCAGAATTAGCTACATGCTGCTGGATTGATGATGACGTGTTGCTCCCAGATATTTAGACGTTCTTGCTATTGATCAGAAAATTGGCATCGACTCCTTAGCTTACTATTAATCAAAGGGGTGCAATTGTGTAAAAAGGGGTGTAATTGTGTAATGTTAAAATTGGCATATATTTTTCTTTACAGGATGTAGGTGCAGGATGTACCAAGAGAAAGAGAGATATTCACTTTCAATTGGAGGATGAATATGCACTAATGTTCAAAATAACTATAGAAAGGAATGATGCAATAAGATATAGGATGAAAAAAGAAAGAAATGTAGGGAAAAAAAACGTGGACCTTTGGGTTGATGGGTGCATTTATCGACCCGATCCAGTCACTCAAAGGCCACCATAATTTGAAGGGCTTACATCATTTGTAAAGTTCATTTGTGAAGGCAATGAAGGATTGTATGGATACGCATGCAGACTTGTCACACAAGGATTAGTAGGGGTTCATTAAGCCTTGACAAATATGCAGACAAGATTACAAGGGAATATGCATTCTTTGATGGAAAAGGATAGATTATTGGTTGAGAAGGATAGAGAGAACCAGAGCTTACAACAAGCAATGTCTGTCATTGAAGATGCTATGCAGGCTACATGCGTGCAAAATATGGAGTTACAGTCTAAAGTTATGGACTTGGAGAAGGAGAATCGAAACATAAAGAGGAAGCTCACAAAAACTTTGGAGATTGGGCCCACTTTAAAAACCAAAGAAGCATGTCGGAATCGAGCATTGGATCCCAATATCGATGAAAACTATCATTTATACTTCAGTGTACCGTCAGAGAATGAATTATGGTGGCTTGTAGCATTTGAAGTACCAAAGGAGGACCATGAAGTACTTAAAGTTTTTTTAAACCTCACTAATATACCCAGTGTTATTCAATAGCAAAATAATGGAGCAATTTTACACATTGAGGGGTTTAGGGACTATCAAGTTGAATGACATCTTGTAGGTGATTTAAAAACATTGAAGTGTATGTTTGGTTTATCAAATGCAGTGAATGCAAAATTTCCATACATATACTGCATGCAAACTAGAAAGAACGGGAAAGATGGAAAGAAAGAATGGCTTGCCAAGGTAGGATAACAAGGTGCTCCAACACGTGATCAAAAAGTCATGAGAAATGGAATGCTAGTTCCAGTGGATCCAAATTGGTGCCCTATTTTGGAAATACCACTAACAAGGGTTCAGTTTTGCACATTGCATTGTTTGGTTAAAATAATTGAGAAGCTAGTATATGGATATATATGCTTTGCATACAAGATGTAGCCTGCGTCAGAAGCTGATGCTACATGCAAGAAGGTAGAACGAGTCCTCTCTGAAGTTGGATTCCACGGGGGCCAAGTAGAAATAAAAAAGGACGAGAAAAAATCGAGAAAGAGTGGAAATATCCCTTGTAAACCATGCTTTAGTGGACCCAAGGCTAGGAAGTTTATATCTCCACCTCGAGATGAGGAAGGCAATATACTTGTAAAACAACCAGAGAAGTATGAAGCATGGAAAAAGTTACACTTGCTGTTCCAGATTGGAGCAATGGGAGACGAACGAGGATTGCAAAAGCAAAAGTGTGGATACACCTAGATAGATTAGTAGCTCTCTTATAAAAGTTGAGGTTTAGGGACGGTATACCAATACATTTAAAGAGATAGTTGCTAAATTTCATAAGTCCATAGTGGAGGCATGGACTACAAATAGTATAACACACTACATGGTCAGTATTGTCACCATTACAAAAAAAATCATTATTTCGAATTATTTTGTGTTTTTAATCTCTCTTCTTGTGCAGCATATACTTGAAGCGCATGGTCCATACTTTGCAGATCAAGGAAGTTTGGCAATATGGTCAACTCAAGGCATGGAACGATCTCATTTGGCAAGCTCGCTGCGCTTTTCAAAAGGCAACTGATCATGGAGGTGGCATCAATGATTCCAATTCTATGAGGCAATTATTACAATGGTGGTATAGGAGATTAGAGATACGATAAGGAAAAAGAAAAGAAGTCCAAAACCTCTCAAGCAGAATTTATAAGTAGGGCAATATACAAAGTGAGAAAAGCAAGATATGAAAACAACACAGCTAGACAACGCCACACAGAATGGTTGGCAACCGAAGAGAGAGGTGGCAAGAAATGGAGACCTAGATAAAGCTAATACTTTTGATGCATTTAGAGTCCACGAGAGAGCACAGGTACCCAGGATATGACATATCAATACTCCTATCTTTAACATGAGATGTCTTGCAAAATTTGTCTAAAATCTTGAAGGTTTGTCACTATGTTTTTCAAAGTCAATTTCGAACTATGTTTTTTAATTTTAAAGTTTATTTACACTACAATAAGTCTAAATGTTTCATACTTAAGTCAAGTCTCTCCTTTCATTTTTTCCCATTACTCTTCGCTTTACCCTCCACCTTTCTATCCTTCATTATCACAACCATGGCACGTTCCAAGCTTCCTATCAAGAAGGTGCCCGCAAGAGCAAGAGCTTAACACTCTTCCGAATCTAGTGAGTGTACTATGAGTGACAAAGGTACCTTGGTGGCCGACAATGGTGGCCCTACTGCAGCTAATAATGGTGGTGCTATCGTGTCCAACAATGGTGGCCCTAGTGTGGTCAATAATGATGGTTCACCATTGTCTAGAAATGGTGGTCCACGTGCTCTAGTTGCTCCACCTCCCACTACTACTCCAGCTGGTAATACACGTCCTCCAATACATAAGAAGCGAAGATGGAGACCAGGCATAAGAAGCGAAGATGGAGACTATGTAAGATAAGGAAATTCTAGAAGAGTGCCAACTTAATTATTCCTAAGGCGCCATTCTCTAGGTTGGTGCGAGAAATACTGCAAGATCTGCAATAGGGCATCATCACAAGTTCTTTTCAAGGAACCAGGCAAGGAATGTGGGGTGATGGTCAAGCCAAGCCTTGCTTGCTCTCCAAGAAGTAGTTGAAAGTTACTTGATTAATCTAATGGGTGATTCTCAAGTTTTAGCCATTCATGCCCGACGTATCACTATTAAGCCCATAGATATGGTTCTTGTTCGTAGGATCTGCAACAACAAAGATGCATTTAATCTTAATGTCAACAATATGCTTTGAGAAGCTACATTGTAATTGGATCTATGTTTTTGGCTCAGGTTTGGTTGTAGATTGTAAGGAGCTTAGTTTTGGTTTATCTTTCCAGTAGACCTTCAAGTATTTGATAGTAGTGGTCTACAAAATGGAGCTAAATTTTGCCTAGCTCTAGTTGTACTTCGTGCAATGCACTATCTATTGTGTATTTCATGGTTTCGTAATGCCAAATCTGATATTTGTTATTCTATTTTGCCATGATTTGCATTGCACACATTTCCAAGTTTCTAATTTTGAAAGTAGTTTTGTTAAGGATAAATTCAATGCGCAATCATGCACACATCAATGTGATCAGTTGTTGATGACACCCGAAGAAGCATAAAAACAAGGCACAAAAATGTCCATGCATATATCACAATTTCATCTTTTGTAAAAAAGATAACATTTACATTGTTTCAAAATCACTAAAATACACACTTCCATGAGGGGGCCACATCCACATCCACATCCATCATAAATAAATGGTATACACAAAAGTGTTACGTGCATACATTTGTAAAGGGTAGGAATACTCAAAATTAAAAGCCAAAGGCCTTATAATATCAAATGTATCAAATTTTCAAAGAAATAATAAAATAATGAAGGGGTGTACTTTTTAGGGAAGAGGTGGGGTGGAGTGCACGAGTGGTTATGTGCCTCTTTCCCTTCCCTCTCTTGTCCAATCGCATATTCTCCTTTTTGGCGGTGCCAAAAATTTGTTCTCTCTCCTCTCTCCTCTGTCTTTTGTGCAGAAATTCATCTTTTCCCTTTTGTTCTTGCATAATGATTGAAGCTATGGATGAAGATGACAAATTTGTTTATTATTAAAAAAGAGATTTATGATATCTTTTCAGTTTTTGAGATTAATGGTAGAGCCATACACATAGATTTTGTGCGTTTTGTCCTTGGTTTTGGGGTTCGTGGGAGGATTGCTGTCATTTTGTGCACAGCAGGGGAAGAAGCTGATCTCAATAACTACTTAATCGAGATAATAAATTAACAAGCAATGCTAATGCAGCACTAGAATGAGAAGCCATGGCAGACGAATTGTGCCGAGAAGAAGAACGATTATGATAAAATTTTGCTTCATCAATGTTATTGGCTTTTGTTTTCTCACATGTCTCTATCAGTGCTTCTCAAGGAGAAAAAAATAGAAGAAAATGGAGGAGGACTAAGATTTCAAATAACACGATTGCATTATGAGAGGAAGATTAAAGAGGAAGAAAGAGAGAGAGAGATCGCTTCTCTCACACACAATGTCCTATGTCCCTTCATATGGGCTCTACTCATCTTCTTTTTTCCTTTCTCTCTGCCATGGGGCAGAGAGAGAGATTACATAGCTAAGAATCAGCAGAGCAGCATACGGGTTTTGTAAGCAGAGGTAGCAGGTGGGAGAGAATAGGGTTACATTAAAGACGCCAGTGTCATGAGAAGAACAACAAGAAGATGAAGAACAAAAAGACACAAGAAGGGGTTTGTCACAAGAAACCCCTTCATATCCCTCTCCCTCCTCCTTGTTCCAAGCCCCTCCCTCTTCACTTTTCTATCTCTTAGCCCTTCTCACCCCCTCTAAGCCATCGCCTTTTCATTTCCTATCTGCATCTTTAGCCTTGCGGGAGAAGAAGAAGAAGATGTGGCAAGATTTGATTGTGTTTGTCACATCTTTGCTTTCATGACTATGGCATTGTATCAAATGCTCGTGTGTGGCCTCGATGGTAAAACATCCTACCTCTTGCAGTTCTCCTATCCTACCATTGATGGCTCTCCCCTCTACCATTGTGTCATGGATCTCCTCGACATCCCCTCGGACTACGTATGAATTGTCACCAGAACTAGAGATCTCCCACAACGGATCTCTCTCTCCTGATTGTGATGGGATCTACCCCTCCTACTCCCTCCTGCTTTGTCTTTGATGAAGGAAGCAAGGGTTTGGCTCCCTTCTCAGAGATGCGGCCCCACAAAAGCTGGTCAAAAGAAGACCAGAAACTTTAATGGTTGTTGGAACATGAGCGGACACAGGCTCTGCCATGTGAACCCTAAGAAGAAGTTCAAGGAATGGAAATCACAAGCCAAGGAGCAAGAGCTTGAGAAAGCTGTTCGAGCCTTCATAAAGAAGTAGATGAATGAGAAACAAGTGGATGCTAACTATTCTTCTTGAGGACCTGCTAAGTATGTGAGTGTGGGGGTTGTCATAAAACATCGCATCATTGAGTGGTTTTAAAAGTGGGAGTGTATTTAGGCATTGCTTTTATGAATAACATAGTATAATACAAGGCCTTACTTATGGGGTTAAATCTAGCCAAATGTGGTGGTATTCTTTGATTATTTGTGAAAGGCGACTTGTAATTAGTGATTAACTAATTGAATGGGACTTATAGTGTGAGAGGGATCCTATTCTAAGGATATACATTCATGCAACCTTGGACACCCTTGAGATCTTTGTGGCAGTGACTTGCTAGTTGATTCCTTGGTTAACAATGAAAGTTCAAGGAAGAGACTTCTCGAGCTTGAGAAGACGTAGCATCTGCTATTGCTAGTGGACTTGCAGAAGCCAAAGTATTAGGACAATGGAAGGTTATGGAGGATGCACCAGGAAGCACTAAATAGGCATGTGCATGGTTAACTGAAGTAGTTGAAGAAAGTGATGATGAGATGATCGAAGATGAAGGGGATGATAAGATCGCAGTAGGAGATGGGCGTGGATCTCATGAAATAGGCGAAGGGTTTCAATTTGGGCCCCCTTGTTCCTTTGAAATAGCAGTAGTAGTTGGAGAAAGACATGGATAATGTTAGCTTGAGAAGATGGAATTAACAGTTGCTGGGAGGCTTCCTTCTAGATGCCATAGCATCTCCACCATTGGGATGGCCTACAGTCCTCTTGAAGCCCTTATCACCTCTCCTCTTCTTCTTCTATAGTGGGCACTCCCTGCCGCCTTCCCCACATCCCTGCCTTACTCTTTCACCTTCCCAACCTCACCATCCATCTCCAAATCTACCTTTATGCAGTAATCTATTGCATTTCCTATTCTCCATATGCAATTCAAAATTAGCAGCATAAAAAGAATATGGAGATGAATAAAGCAAATCAGATACGAATAAGAAGAAGAAGAAGAGCATTGTAAAACAGGGAAAGCGAATGGAGGTCTGGAGGTAGCAGTAGCTAGTCCTCACATCCGCGCTAGTCTTGGGATTGCATGCATAATTGGGAACATCAAGTCCCTTTGCGAGATGATGAACAGGTGCAAGAAGAGGCAGACGGGTATAGTTTTTTAGTTGAAGATGAAGAAAGAGAGAACATTACAATGTTATGTTATGACCCTCAACTATGGTTCTTGCCTATCCGCCATGGTAGCCATTTGCATCTTGAAGCAATGGTCATGTCAATGACACCCTTCTGCCTCCTCATCCTCCACGAAAAATTAAAAACTTCCCTCCCCTATCACTCATCACAAGGAAACCCTTTTCATATAGGCCAATTCCTATGTCTCTATCTCATCTACCCCTCTAGTATGCCTCCTTCCCTCCCTTGCATATCATCCTCCCTTCATCAATGCCACTTCAACTTTACCCCATCTCAATGTGGAAACATAAAACACAAATGAAAAATAATTTTTCATTTAAGAAAATAAGAATTTTTTTTTTCTATAATTTTCAACAAACATCAAGATCTTAAAAAATATACATAAACATTAATGACATCCTATTAAAAGGATGCTCCATCTTCTTCATCTACATAGCTTCCTCATTACCCTCATCTCCTTAATATGGTATTCTATCCAACTTCTTCTTAACATCACCATTTGCCCACATGGCCCTAATTCCTTTTCCCATTTTTCTAATCCCTATGTCCACATGGTCTACCCCCAACAACATTTAGGAAAAACATATAAGGCTAATAACTATAGAACCACTGTGAAGAAAAAAAAATCCATGAAAAAAAAACAAACAAGAACAATAGAAAAAAAAACCTAAAGCTTCATAAATGCCATATCCTTGACATTTATAATTAAAACCCTTTGACAAGACATACCTTCTTCCATATTCCATCCTCATATTTTAGATATTAGCTAGCCTCACTCTACATAAAGAGATACATGAAGTCAAATCTACAACCAAACCCCATTCCCTTAAGTGTTTTTGAGCTAAGTGATGGAGTCTTCTTTTTTTCTCCACGGGATGGAGAAGTTATTCACATGATCCCTTATTAAAGATAGAACCCTATCTTTTAAAGACTAGTAAACTTTTCAGTGTGGGAGTATGATTGAGGCAGGAGTTCCCTTTTTTGGTGGTCATGGATTTGGAGTCCCATACCCTACCATGGCTAGGCCTTGTGATTAAAGTTGTTTTACTAACAATTTTGGACATGTTTTGTGTTAGATAGCGGTTCTTCTTTGACAAGGTTCACAAGGACGCTTCACATTTCAGTGTGGGAGAAATACGATGACACCCGAAGAAGCATGAAAACAAGGCACAAAAATATCCATGCATATGTCACAATTTCATCTTTTGTAAAAAAGATAACATTTACATTGTTCCAAAATCACTAAAATACACACTTACATGAGGGGGCCACATCCACATCCACATCCATCATAAATAAATGGTATACACAAAAGTGTTACGTGCATACATTTATAAAGGGTAGGAATACTCAAAATTAAAAGCCAAAGGCCTTATAATATCAAATGCATCAAAGTTTCAAAGAAACAATAAAAATACGAAGGGGTGTGCTTTTTGGGGAAGAGGTGGGGTGGAGTGCACGAGTGGTTATGTGCCTCTTTCCCTTCCCTCTCTTGTCCAATTGCATATTCTCCTTTTTGGTGGTGCCAAAAATTTGTTCTCTCTCCTCTCTCCTCTATCTTTTGTGTAGAAATTCCTATTTTCCCTTTTGTTCTTGCATAATGGTTGAAGCTATGGATGAAGATGATGAAGATGACAAATTTGTTTATTATTAAAAAAGAGATTTATGGTATCTTTTCAGTTTTTGAGATTAATGGTAGAGCCATATACATAGATTTTGTGTGCTTTGTCCCTGGTTTTGTGGTTGATTATGTTCGTGGGAGGGTTGTTGTCAGTTGTACATGGGCCGATGCACTATATCTTTACTATATTTAGTGATTTGGCAATACTATATTCGATATGCGATATTCCATTTGACCCATGACTTATTTTTTGTGAATTTTTAAGTTTCTAATATTTCACGTAGTTTGGTTGACAACACATTTAATATGTAGTTGCATACACTCGGTGCGGTGGTGAGTTTTTATGTTATTAGTGTAGTATAATCTAGTTAATGCACTTTCAAAAAATGATTGAATCGTCAATTTTATAAATTGAAATCTGGTGAAACTTCACCCACATGCCGGGAATCATAAAAACTCATAGATATTTAAATTGGTCCCATTAGAAGTCTCTTGGACACCTGTCCGGAGGCTCGCATCTAGGGCCCTGAATCTGGGATTCAGGGCCCTAGACATGAGCCTCTGGACAAGTGTCCTAGAGACTTCTGATCCCAGATTTAGGGCCCTAGATGCGAGCCTCCGGACAGGTGTCCCAGAGACTTGTGATGAGGCCTTTTTTTTTGTTGGTAGTTGATGTACCCTAGAGGAGTCCACAACCCCATATATCGCACCTTCTGAATGAAAGAGGTTAGTTGCTTCACAGAAGATGGTGACGGCACTGCCAATAGGGCCATAATTTTGTTTG
Organism: Lygodium microphyllum; assembly: GCF_053477565.2. Lineage (NCBI taxonomy): Eukaryota > Viridiplantae > Streptophyta > Polypodiopsida > Schizaeales > Lygodiaceae > Lygodium > Lygodium microphyllum. The sequence continues at coordinate 82,792,050 of NC_141149.1, forward strand.
GATCCACTTCAATGCCCCTCTCACTTATGATATGCCCTAACAAAGTCACACTACCTTCACTAATACAACACTTATCATGGTTTAGCTGCCCCCCCATTTGTGCGAGGCAGTTGAAACCTTCATCCACCTTTCCTAGATGTAGAGCCTTAGAACTATAAATACAAAAATAATCAATAAAGACTCTGATGGACTTACCAAAATATGGGTGGAAGACAATTCATGAATTGCTGGAAGGTAGCTGGGGCATTTGTTTATCCAAATGGCATTACTTTGTAAGCAAAACACCCCTAAGGCGTGATGAAGGTGGTCTTCTATTGATCCTCCTCAACTATTCAGATCTAGAAATAACTTGAATACCCATCACAAATAGTGTATCTCTCATGCTTGGCCACCTCGTTGAGTATTTCATCCTAAAAGGGAAGAGGGAAGTGATCTCTCTTTGTTGCAACATTTAACAGCTTGTAGCCCACACAAATCCGCCATTTGCTGTTCTTCTTCGGTGTGACCACTACAGGTGAAACCCACTCTGAGTTCCCTACTAGATAGATGAAGCCTGCCTTCAAAACATTAGGAGGAATATGGACTCTCTTTTTTACCCCTTAAGGAGTGAATAAAGAAATATAGGCCTAACCAATGAGAGAGCTGGGATTCCAGATTCATGTAACATGAATCTTCTAGCTTTATCTTGGCCCAAATCTTCCCTTAGCAATAAAATAATGGAAAATATGGGGAATACAATGCTGACACTTCATGGAAGTTTGTGACTCAAATTTTCATTTTTTAATTTTTTTATGTTTGACTTTTCATTCCTTCCCTTTTTAGTTTCCCCCTCTTTCTTAGGCGGATCTCAAATTTATCATATATCTTTCCCCACTTCTTCTTTCCTAACGAAATCTTACAGTCTCATTGTTGCTTGCCCCATCTGTAACCCTGTGAAATTTCATTTCCTCTACACAAACACAGAGTGAGTTTCACACGTTTTATGAGAGCAGAGCTTGTTCTACAAAGCCCTAAGATTTTCTTCACAAAACTTTGCAGGTATATTGTTCTCTTCCATGGATGTTCTATGGTAAAGTTTTATCTCGTTTGGACAAAACCTATGTAAGTTATGTGCATTCTCTGACATGCAAATTCTTTTGTTTTGGTACTCTAGGAGTCTCTTACAGTCAAGAAGAATGATCTTTTGAACACTCACTTTCTTCTTTAACATCTTACGGTTTCTTTCTAAACAAAGTTACAGGTATGTTGTCTTTTTTTTTTGCTACTCCATGGTTAAATTTTATCTTGTTTGGACAAAATGTATGCAAGCTCTATGCATACTACGTTTTTTTGCTGCTCCATGGTTAAATTTTATCTTGTTTCGACAAAATGTATGCAAGCTCTATGCATACTGAGTTTTCCTTTGTTTTTTTACTCTCAGAGTCTTTGAGGATGGACAACAATTATTTTTTTAAAAACTCAACTTCTTCAACACCTTTGGGCTTCTTTGCAAAGAGAGCCACATGTATATTGCCACTTTTTTCTGTTGCTCCATGGTTAAGTTTCAACTCATTTGGACAAAGCCTATGTAAGTTATATGTATGTTTTGACTCGATATTTCTTTTGTTTTTGTACTCTAGGAATTTGTCAGTGAAGGAAAAATGGTATTGTTATAAGTCAACTTCTTGTTCAACATCTCTAGGCTTCTTTGTGAAAAGAATTATAGGTACAATGTTTTTTTTAAAATTGCTCCATTTAAATTTCATTTCATTTAGAGAGAACATTTGTGAAAATACACACATGTTGATAGGTAAATTTTCCATTTGGTTATCATAGATGCCTTCATGAAGGAAATACATCAGTAACATACTTGCAGTGGAGGTCTTGAATAGGAAAGATAGTGGTAGTAATTGGATTAGTGATAAGTACTATAAGTTGGATTGGATTTTGTTGCACCCAAGTACTCGAGGGAGTTTCAGGGTCATGCGTAAGGATATTGCAAATCCTAGAAAACATTGGAAAGGTAGAATTTTAGAGTTTAAAAAAGTGTTCAATGGAATAAGTGCAATAATAGAAGTGTTGATCCAACATGTTTATATGCACAAACAAATCTTTGTACACGATAAGAACTACATTGCAGATTATAAACAAAACAGTAATTTTTTAAATTTTATCATTTATTATTATTTTGCATCAGAGTTGTTTTTAAAAATCTTTGTAGTGTTCTAATTCTATCTTGTTTTACTGACAGCTCTATATCCATCAACTTTGCATGAATGGCAGAATGTGGTATGTTTGAGTGGCAAGATACATGTTTGGCATAAAGACATAGGTTCTTTGATCTATGATAATAACTTTGCAAGTCAACTTGCAACTCAAAATATCTTTTTTTATAATTCATTGTATGTAGTAGAAAGCCAGAGATTGCAGCATGCCCCATTGTCGCCACTATCTAGTGGTGAATGGTTGATTGGTAGCTTGGAGTTGTCAGGAGCATGTAAGTCCAAGATAAAATCTA